>NW_026734431.1:300000-432427 GCF_949786415.1 Peromyscus eremicus
CATGTGATTCAACGCCATTTAGGACTGGGAAACAAATGCTAGCTCGCCTTACAAAAACACACTCTGCTTTTGCGAAAAGAGCACTCTTCTACTCTACTGTGTTTCCTATAGGGCCAGAACAGTGAGCTTGCTCAGATCAAATGAACTGTGCTTCCTAGACACACGGGCCTTATCTAGTTCAACTCTGCTTAGGAAACTGAGAAGAACAGTAGCTCCTCTTCAGTCCAATACACTGTAATAGCCTGGAACAGACGGGAGTGCTATTTGCACTGTGTATGGCAATGGGAGCGCAACAGTGACTTTCCTTATCAGAAAACAACTCTTGCTCGTGGGACCAGAAACTGCATGTGATTCAACTCCATTTAGGAATGGGAAACAAACGCTAGCTCGCCTTACAAGAAACACACTCTGCTTTTGAGAAAAGAGCACTCTTCTACTCTACTGTGTTTCCTATGGGGTCCGAACAGTGAGCTTGCTCAGAACAAAAGAACTGTGCTTCCTACAAACACGGCCATATCTAATTCAATTCTGCTTAGGAACCTGACAAGAACAGTAGATCCTCTTCAGTCAATACACTGTACTTGCTGCGATCAGACGCCAGTGCTATTTGTCCTGTGTATGGCAATGGCAGCACAATAGTGACTCTTCTTACCAGAAAACAACTCTTGCTCGTAGTACCAGAAATTGCATGGGTTTCAACTCCATTTAGGACTACGAAACAAACGCTAGCTTCCCTACAAGAAACACACTCTGCTTTAGAGAAAAGAGCACTCTTCTACTCTACTGTGTTTCCTATAGGGTCCAAACAGTGAGCTTGCTCAGAACAAAAGAACTGTGCTACCTACACACATGGATAATATCAAGTTCAACTCTGCATAGGAAACTGACAAGAACAGTAGCACCTATTCAGTGCAATACACTGTATTTGCCGGGAACAGACGCGAGTTCTATTTGCACTGTGTATGGCAATGGGAGCACAATGTGACTTTCCTTACCAGAAAACAACTCTTGTTCGTAGGACCAGAAACTGCATGTGATTCAACTCCATTTATTACTAGGAAACAAACGCTAGCTCGCCTTACAAGAAACACACTCTGCTTTAGATAAAAGAGCACTCATCTACTCTACTGTGTTTCCTATAGGGCCAGAACAGTGAACTTGCTCAGAACATAAGAATTGTGCTTCCTACACACGGGCCATATCTAGTTCAACTCTGCTTAGGAAACTGACAAGAACAGTAGCTCCTCTTCAGTCCGATACACTGTAATTCCTGGGAACAGACGCGAGTGCTATTTGTACTGTGTATGGCAATGGGAGCGCAATAGTGACTTTCCTTACCAGAAAACAAGTCTTGCTGGTAGTACCAAAAACTGCCTGTGACTCAACTCCATTTAGGACTGGGAAACAAACGCGAGCTCGCCTTACAAGAAACACACTCTGCTTTAGAGAAAAGAGCACTCTTCTACTCTACTGTGTTTCCTATAGGGCCAGAACATTGAGCTTGCTCAGAACATAATAACTGTGCTTCCTAGACACACGGGACATATCTAGTTCAACTCTGCTTAGGAAACTGAGAAGAACAGTAGCTCCTCTTCACTCCAATACACTGTACTTGCTGGGAACAGACGCGAGTTCTATTTGCACTGTGTATGGCAATGGGAGCACAATAGTGACTTTCCTTACCAGAAAACAACTCTTGCTCTTAGGACCAGAAACTGCATGGGATTCAACTCCATTTAGGACTGGGAAACAAAAGCTAGCTTGCCTTACAAGAAACACACTCTGCTTTAGAGAAAAGAGCACTCTTCTACTCTACTGTTTTTCCTATGGGGTCCCAAGAGTGAGGTTGCTCAGAACAAAAGAACTGTGCTTCCTACACACACGGACCATATGTAGTTCAACTCTGCTTAGGAAACTGACAAGAACAGTAGCTCCTCTTCAGTCCAATACACTGTACTTGCTGGGAACAGACGCGAGTGCTATTTGCACTGTGTATGGCAATGAGAACGCAATAGTGACTTTCCTTACCAGAAAACAACTCTTGCTCGTTGGACTACAAACTGCATGTGATTCAACGCCATTTAGGACTGGGAAACAAATGCTAGCTCGCCTTACAAAAACACACTCTGCTTTTGCGAAAAGAGCACTCTTCTACTCTACTGTGTTTCCTATAGGGCCAGAACAGTGAGCTTGCTCAGATCAAATGAACTGTGCTTCCTAGACACACGGGCCTTATCTAGTTCAACTCTGCTTAGGAAACTGACAAGAACAGTAGCTCCTCTTCAGTCCAATACACTGTAATTGCTGGGAACAGACGGGAGTGCTATTTGCACTGTGTATGGCAATGGGAGTGCAACAGTGACTTTCCTTATCAGAAAACAACTCTTGCTCGTGGGACCAGAAACTGCATGTGATTCAACTCCAGTTAGTACTGGGAAACAAACGCTAGCTCGCCTTACAAGAAACACACTCTGCTTTTGAGAAAAGAGCACTCTTCTACTCTACTGTGTTTCCTATGGGGTCCGAACAGTGAGCTTGCTCAGAACAAAAGAACTGTGCTTCCTACACACCCGGCCATATCTAGTTCAATTCTGCTTAGGAGCCTGACAAGAACAGTAGATCCTATTCAGTCCAATACACTGTACTTGCTGGGAACAGACGCATGTGCTATTGGTCCTGTGTATGGCAATGGGAGCGCAATAGTGACTATTCTTACCATAAAACAACTCTTACTCGTAGGACCAGAAACTGCATGTGATTCAACTCCATTTAGGAATGGGAAACAAAGGGTAGCTTGCCTTACAAGAAACACACTCTGCTTTTGAGAAAAGAGCACTCTTCTACTCTACTGTGTTTCCTATGGGGTCCGAACAGTGAGCTTGCTCAGAACAAAAGAACTGTGCTTCCTACACACACGGCCATATCTATTTCAATTCTGCTTAAAAACCTGACAAGAACAGTAGATCCTCTTCAGTCCAATACACTGTACTTGCTGGGAACAGACGCCAGTGCTATTTGTCCTGTGTATGGCAATGGCAGCACAATAGTGACTCTTCTTACCATAAAACAACTCTTGCTCGTAGGACCAGAAACTGCATGTGATTCAACTCCATTTAGGACTGGGAAATAAAAGCTAGCTCGCCTTACAAGAAACACACTCTGCTTTAGAGAAAAGAGCACTCTTCTACTCTACTGTGTTTCCTATAAGGCCAGAACAGTGAGCTTGCTCAGAACCAAAGAACTGTGCTTCATATACACGGGCCATATCTAGTTCAACTCTGCTTAGGAAACTGACAAGAACAGTAGCTCCTATTCAGTCCAATACACTGTACTTGCTGGTAACAGACGCGAGTGCTATTTGCACTGTGTATGGCATTTGGAGCGTAATAGTGACTCTTCTTACCAGAAAACAACTCTTGCTCGTAGTACCAAAACTGCCTGTGACTCAACTCCATTTAGGACTGGGAAACAAACGCGAGCTCGCCTTACAAGAAACACATTCTGCTTTAGAGAAATGAGCACTCTTCTACTCTACTGTGTTTCCTATAGGGCCAGAACAGTGAGCTTGCTCAGAACATAATAACTGTGCTTCCTAGACACACGGGCCATATCTAGTTCAACTCTGCTTAGGAAACTGAGAAGAACAGTGGCTCCGCTTCACTCCAATACACTGTACTTGCTGGGAACAGACGCGAGTGCTATTTGCACTGTGTATGGCAATGGGAGCACAATGTGACTTTCCTTACCAGAAAACAACTCTTGTTCGTAGGACCAGAAACTGCATGTGATTCAACTCCATTTAGGACTAGGAAACAAACGATAGCTCGCCTTACAAGAAACACACTCTGCTTTAGATAAAAGAGCACTCATCTACTCTACTGTGTTTCCTATAGGGCCAGAACAGTGAGCTTGCTCAGAACATAAGAACTGTGCTTCCTACACACACGGGCCATATCTAGTTCAACTCTGCTTAGGAAACTGACAAGAACAGTAGCTCCTCTTCAGTCCGATACACTGTAATTCCTGGGAACAGACGCGAGTGCTATTTGTACTGTGTATGGCAATGGGAGCGCAATAGTGACTTTCCTTACCAGAAAACAACTCTTGCTCATAGGACCAGAAACTGCATGTGATTCAACTCCATTTAGGACTGGGAAACAAACGCTAGCTCGCCTTACAAGAAACACACTCTGCTTTTGAGAAAAGAGCACTCTTCTACTCTACTGTGTTTCTTATGGGGTCCGAACAGTGAGCTTGCTCAGAACAAAAGAACTGTGCTTCCTACACACACGGCCATATCTACTTCAATTCTGCTTAGGAACCTGACAAGAACAGTAGATCCTATTCAGTCCAATACACTGTACTTGCTTGGAACAGACGCATGTGCTATTGGTCCTTTGTATGGCAATGGGAGCGCAATAGTGACTATTCTTACCATAAAACAACTCATGCTCGTAAGACCAGAAACTGTATGTGATTCTACTCCATTTAGAACTGGGATACAAACGCTAGCTCGCCTTACAAGAAACACACTCTGCTTTAGAGGAAAGAGCACTCTTCTACTCTACTGTGTTTCCTATGGGGTCCAAACAGTGAGTTTGCTCAGAACATAATAACTGTGCTTCCTAGACACATGGGCCATATCTAGTTCAACTCTGCTTAGGAAACTGAGAAGAACAGTAGCTCCTCTTCACTTCAATACACTGTACTTGCTGGGAACAGACGCGAGTGCTATTTGCACTGTGTATGGCAATGGGAGCACAATGTGACTTTCCTTACCAGAAAACAACTCTTGTTCATAGGACCAGAAACTGCATGTAATTCAACTCCATTTAGGACTAGGAAACAAACGCTAGCTTGCCTTACAAGAAACACACTCTGCTTTAGATAAAAGAGCACTCATCTACTCTAATGTGTTTCCTATAGGGCCAGAACAGTGAGTTTGCTCAGAACATAGGAAATGTGCTTCCTACACACACGGGCCATATCTAGTTCAACTCTGCTTAGGAAACTGACAAGAACAGTAGCTCCTCTTCACTCCAGTACACTGTACTTGCTGGGAATAGACGCGAGTGCTATTTGCACTGTGAATGGCAATGGGAGCACAATAGTGACTTTCCTTACCAGATAGCAACTCTTGCTCTTAGGACCAGAAACTGCATGGGATTCAACTCCATTTAGGACTGGGAAACAAAAGCTAGCTCGCCTTACAAGAAACACACTCTGCTTTAGAGAAAAGAGCACTCTTCTATTCTACTGTGTTTCCTATGGGGTCCAAACAGTGAGCTTGCTCAGAACAAAAGAACTGTGCTTCCTACACACACGGCCATATCTAGTTCAATTCTGCTTAGGAACCTGACAAGAACAGTAGATCCTCTTCAGTCCAATACACTGTACTTGCTGCGATCAGACTCCAGTGATATTTGCACTGTGTATGGCAATGAGAACGCATTAGTGACTTTCCTTACCAGAAAACAACTCTTGCTCGTAGGAATAGAAACTGCATGTGATTCAATGCCATTTAGGACTGGGATACAAATGCTAGCTTGCCTTACAAAAACACACTCTGCTTTTGCGAAAAGAGCACTCTTCTACTCTACTGTGTTTCCTATAGGGCAAGAACAGTGAGCTTGCTCAGATCAAATGAACTGTGCTTCCTACACACACAGATAATATCTAGTTCAACTCTGCATAGGAAACTGACAAGAACAGTAGCTCCTCTTCAGTCCATTACACTGTACTTGCTGGGAACAGACGCGAGTGCTATTTGCACTGTGTATGGCAATGAGAACACAATAGTGACTTTCCTTACCAGAAAACAACTCTTGCTCGGAGGACCCTAAACTGATGTGATTCAACGCCATTTAGGACTGGGAAACAAATGCTAGCTCGCCTTACAAGAAAAACACTCTGCTTTAGAGAAAAGAGCACTCTTCTACTCCACTGTGTTTCCAAGCGGTCCAAACAGTGAGCTTGCTCAGAACAAAAGAACTGTGCTTCCTACACACACGGACCATATCTAGTTCAACTCTGCTTAGGAAACTGACAAGAACAGTAGCTCCTCTTCAGTCCGATACACTGTAATTGCTGGGAACAGACGCGAGTGCTATTTGCACTGTGTATGATAATGGGAGCAAAATAGTGACTTTCCTTACCAGAAAACAACTCTTGTTCGTAGGACCAGAAACTGCATGTGATTCAACTCCATTTAGGACTAGGAAACAAACGCTAGCTCGCCTTACAAAAACCACTCTGCTTTTGAGAAAAGAGCACTCTTCTACTCTACTGTGTTTCCTATAGGGCCAGAACCGTGAGCTTGCTCAGAACAAATGAACTGTGCTTCCTAGACACACGGGCCATATCTAGTTCAACTCTGCTTAGGAACCTGACAAGAACAGTAGCTCCTCTTCAGTCCAATACACTGTACTTGCTGGGAACAGACGGGAGTGCTATTTGCACTGTATATGGCAATGGGAGCGCAATAGTGACTTTCCTTACAAGAAAACAACTCTTGCTCATAGGACCAGAAACTGCATGTATTCAACTCCATTTAGGACTGGGAAACAAACGCTAGCTTGCCTTACAAAAAACACACTCTGCTTTTGAGAAAAGAGCACTCTTCTACTCTACTGTATTTCCTATTGGGTCCGAACAGTGAGCTTGCTCAGAACAAAACAACTGTGCTTCCTACACACACGGCCATATCTAGTTCAATTCTGCTTAGGAACCTGACAAGAACAGTAGATCCTCTTCAGTCCATTACACTGTACTTGCTGCGAACAGACGCCAGTGCTTTTTGTCCTGTGTATGGCAATGGCAGCGCGATAGTTTCTCTTCTAACCAGAAAACAACTCTTGCTCGTAGTATCAGAAACTGCATGGGTTTCAACTCCATTTAGGACTGGGAAACAAACGATAGCTTGCCTTACAAGAAACACACTCTGCTTTAGAGAAAAGAGCACTCATCTACTCTACTGTGTTTCCTGTAGTGCCAGTACAGTGAGCTTGCTCAGAACATAAGAACTGTGCTTCCTACACACACGGGCCATATCTAGTTCAACTCTGCTTAGGAAACTGACAAGAACAGTAGCTCCTCTTCAGTCCGATACACTGTACTTGCTGGGAACAGACGCGAGTGCTATTTGCACTGTGTATGGCTTTTGGAGCGCAATAGTGACTCTTCTTACCAGAAAACAACTCTTGCTTGTAGGACCAAAAACTGCCTGTGACTCAACTCTATTTAGGACTGGGAAACAAATGCGAGCTCGCCTTACAAGAAATACACTCTACTTTAGAGAAAAGAGCACTCTTCAACTCTACTGTGTTTCCTATAGTGCCAGAACAGTGAGCTTGCTCAGAACATAATAACTGTGCTTTCTACACACACGGGCCATATCTATTTCAACTCTGCTTAGGAACCTGACAAGAACAGTAGATCCTCTTCAGTCCAATACACTGTACTTGTTGAGAACAGACAGGAGTGCTATTTGCACTGTGTATGGCAATGGGAGCGCAACAGTGACTTTCCTTACCAGAAAACAACTCTTGTTTGTAGGACCAGAAGCTGCATGTGATTCAACTCCATTTAGGACTGGGAAACAAACGCTAGCTCGCCTTACAAGAAACACACTCTGCTTTTGAGAAAAGAGCACTCTTCTACTCTACTGTGTTTCCTATGGGGTGCGAACAATGAGCTTGCTCAGAACAAAAAAACTGTGCTTCCTACACACACGGCCATATCTAGATCAATTCTGTTTAGGAACCTGACAAGAACAGTAGATCCTCTTCCGTCCAACACACTGTACTTGCTGAGAACAGACGCCAGTGCTATTTGTTCTGTGTATGGCAATGGCAGCGCAATAGTGATTATTCTTACCATAAAACAACGCTTGCTCGTAGGACCAGAAACTGCATGTGATTCCACTCCATTTAGGACTGGGAAACAAATGCTAGCTCGCCTTACAAAAACACACTCTGCTTTTGCGAAAAGAGCACTCTTCTGCTCTACTGTGTTTCCTATAGGGCAAGAACAGTGAGCTTGCTCAGAACATAATAACTGTGCTTTCTACACACATGGACCATATCTAGTTCAACTCTGCTTAGGAATCTGACAAGAACAGTAGCTCCTGTTCAGTCCAATACACTGTACTTGCTGGGCACAGACGCGAGTGCTATTTGCACTGTGTATGGCAATTGGAGCACAATAGTGACTCTTTTTACCAGAAAACAACTCTTGCTCGTAGGACCAAAAACTGCATGTGACTCAACTCTACTTAGGACTGGGAAACAAATGCGAGCTCGCTTTACAAAAAATACACTCTACTTTAGAGAAAAGAGCACTCTTCTACTCTACTGTGTTTCCTATTGGGCCAGAACAGTGAGCTTGCTCAGAACATAATAACTGTGCTTCCTACACACACCGGCTATATATAGTTCAACTCTGCTTAGGAACCTGACAAGAACAGTAGATCCTCTTCAGTCCAATACACTGTACTTGCTGGGAACAGACGCGAGTGCTATTTGCACTGTGTATGGCAATGGGAGCGCAATAGTGACTCTTCTTACCAGAAAACAACTCTTGCTCGTAGGACCAGAAACTGCATGGGATTCAACTTCGTTTCTGACTGGGAAACAAACGCTAGCTCGCCTTACAAGAAACACACTCTGCTTTAGATAAAAGAGCACTCATCTACTCTACTGTGTTTCCTATAGGGCCAGAACAGTGAACTTGCTCAGAACATAAGAATTGTGCTTCCTACACACGGGCCATATCTAGTTCAACTCTGCTTAGGAAACTGACAAGAACAGTAGCTCCTCTTCAGTCCGATACACTGTAATTCCTGGGAACAGACGCGAGTGCTATTTGTACTGTGTATGGCAATGGGAGCGCAATAGTGACTTTCCTTACCAGAAAACAAGTCTTGCTGGTAGTACCAAAAACTGCCTGTGACTCAACTCCATTTAGGACTGGGAAACAAACGCGAGCTCGCCTTACAAGAAACACACTCTGCTTTAGAGAAAAGAGCACTCTTCTACTCTACTGTGTTTCCTATAGGGCCAGAACATTGAGCTTGCTCAGAACATAATAACTGTGCTTCCTAGACACACGGGACATATCTAGTTCAACTCTGCTTAGGAAACTGAGAAGAACAGTAGCTCCTCTTCACTCCAATACACTCTACTTGCTGGGAACAGACGCGAGTTCTATTTGCACTGTGTATGGCAATGGGAGCACAATAGTGACTTTCCTTACCAGAAAACAACTCTTGCTCTTAGGACCAGAAACTGCATGGGATTCAACTCCATTTAGGACTGGGAAACAAAAGCTAGCTTGCCTTACAAGAAACACACTCTGCTTTAGAGAAAAGAGCACTCTTCTACTCTACTGTTTTTCCTATGGGGTCCCAACAGTGAGGTTGCTCAGAACAAAAGAACTGTGCTTCCTACACACACGGACCATATGTAGTTCAACTCTGCTTAGGAAACTGACAAGAACAGTAGCTCCTCTTCAGTCCAATACACTGTACTTGCTGGGAACAGACGCGAGTGCTATTTGCACTGTGTATGGCAATGAGAACGCAATAGTGACTTTCCTTACCAGAAAACAACTCTTGCTCGTTGGACTACAAACTGCATGTGATTCAACGCCATTTAGGACTGGGAAACAAATGCTAGCTCGCCTTACAAAAACACACTCTGCTTTTGCGAAAAGAGCACTCTTCTACTCTACTGTGTTTCCTATAGGGCCAGAACAGTGAGCTTGCTCAGATCAAATGAACTGTACTTCCTAGACACACGGGCCTTATCTAGTTCAACTCTGCTTAGGAAACTGACTAGAACAGTAGCTCCTCTTCAGTCCAATACACTGTAATTGCTGGGAACAGACGGGAGTGCTATTTGCACTGTGTATGGCAATGGGAGTGCAACACTGACTTTCCTTATCAGAAAACAACTCTTGCTCGTGGGACCAGAAACTGCATGTGATTCAACTCCAGTTAGTACTGGGAAATAAACGCTAGCTCGCCTTACAAGAAACACACTCTGCTTTTGAGAAAAGAGCACTCTTCTACTCTACTGTGTTTCCTATGGGGTCCGAACAGTGAGCTTGCTCAGAACAAAAGAACTGTGCTTCCTACACACCCGGCCATATCTAGTTCAATTCTGCTTAGGAGCCTGACAAGAACAGTAGATCCTATTCAGTCCAATACACTGTACTTGCTGGGAACAGACGCATGTGCTATTGGTCCTGTGTATGGCAATGGGAGCGCAATAGTGACTATTCTTACCATAAAACAACTCTTACTCGTAGGACCAGAAACTGCATGTGATTCAACTCCATTTAGGAATGGGAAACAAAGGGTAGCTTGCCTTACAAGAAACACACTCTGCTTTTGAGAAAAGAGCACTCTTCTACTCTACTGTGTTTCCTATGGGGTCCGAACAGTGAGCTTGCTCAGAACAAAAGAACTGTGCTTCCTACACACACGGCCATATCTATTTCAATTCTGCTTAAAAACCTGACAAGAACAGTAGATCCTCTTCAGTCCAATACACTGTACTTGCTGGGAACAGACGCCAGTGCTATTTGTCCTGTGTATGGCAATGGCAGCACAATAGTGACTCTTCTTACCATAAAACAACTCTTGCTCGTAGGACCAGAAACTGCATGTGATTCAACTCCATTTAGGACTGGGAAATAAAAGCTAGCTCGCCTTACAAGAAACACACTCTGCTTTAGAGAAAAGAGCACTCTTCTACTCTACTGTGTTTCCTATAAGGCCAGAACAGTGAGCTTGCTCAGAACCAAAGAACTGTGCTTCATATACACGGGCCATATCTAGTTCAACTCTGCTTAGGAAACTGACAAGAACAGTAGCTCCTATTCAGTCCAATACACTGTACTTGCTGGTAACAGACGCGAGTGCTATTTGCACTGTGTATGGCATTTGGAGCGTAATAGTGACTCTTCTTACCAGAAAACAACTCTTGCTCGTAGTACCAAAACTGCCTGTGACTCAACTCCATTTAGGACTGGGAAACAAACGCGAGCTCGCCTTACAAGAAACACATTCTGCTTTAGAGAAATGAGCACTCTTCTACTCTACTGTGTTTCCTATAGGGCCAGAACAGTGAGCTTGCTCAGAACATAATAACTGTGCTTCCTAGACACACGGGCCATATCTAGTTCAACTCTGCTTAGGAAACTGAGAAGAACAGTGGCTCCGCTTCACTCCAATACACTGTACTTGCTGGGAACAGACGCGAGTGCTATTTGCACTGTGTATGGCAATGGGAGCACAATGTGACTTTCCTTACCAGAAAACAACTCTTGTTCGTAGGACCAGAAACTGCATGTGATTCAACTCCATTTAGGACTAGGAAACAAACGATAGCTCGCCTTACAAGAAACACACTCTGCTTTAGATAAAAGAGCACTCATCTACTCTACTGTGTTTCCTATAGGGCCAGAACAGTGAGCTTGCTCAGAACATAAGAACTGTGCTTCCTACACACACGGGCCATATCTAGTTCAACTCTGCTTAGGAAACTGACAAGAACAGTAGCTCCTCTTCAGTCCGATACACTGTAATTCCTGGGAACAGACGCGAGTGCTATTTGTACTGTGTATGGCAATGGGAGCGCAATAGTGACTTTCCTTACCAGAAAACAACTCTTGCTCATAGGACCAGAAACTGCATGTGATTCAACTCCATTTAGGACTGGGAAACAAACGCTAGCTCGCCTTACAAGAAACACACTCTGCTTTTGAGAAAAGAGCACTCTTCTACTCTACTGTGTTTCTTATGGGGTCCGAACAGTGAGCTTGCTCAGAACAAAAGAACTGTGCTTCCTACACACACGGCCATATCTACTTCAATTCTGCTTAGGAACCTGACAAGAACAGTAGATCCTATTCAGTCCAATACACTGTACTTGCTTGGAACAGACGCATGTGCTATTGGTCCTTTGTGTGGCAATGGGAGCGCAATAGTGACTATTCTTACCATAAAACAACTCATGCTCGTAAGACCAGAAACTGTATGTGATTCTACTCCATTTAGAACTGGGATACAAACGCTAGCTCGCCTTACAAGAAACACACTCTGCTTTAGAGGAAAGAGCACTCTTCTACTCTACTGTGTTTCCTATGGGGTCCAAACAGTGAGTTTGCTCAGAACATAATAACTGTGCTTCCTAGACACATGGGCCATATCTAGTTCAACTCTGCTTAGGAAACTGAGAAGAACAGTAGCTCCTCTTCACTTCAATACACTGTACTTGCTGGGAACAGACGCGAGTGCTATTTGCACTGTGTATGGCAATGGGAGCACAATGTGACTTTCCTTACCAGAAAACAACTCTTGTTCATAGGACCAGAAACTGCATGTAATTCAACTCCATTTAGGACTAGGAAACAAACGCTAGCTTGCCTTACAAGAAACACACTCTGCTTTAGATAAAAGAGCACTCATCTACTCTAATGTGTTTCCTATAGGGCCAGAACAGTGAGTTTGCTCAGAACATAGGAAATGTGCTTCCTACACACACGGGCCATATCTAGTTCAACTCTGCTTAGGAAACTGACAAGAACAGTAGCTCCTCTTCACTCCAGTACACTGTACTTGCTGGGAATAGACGCGAGTGCTATTTGCACTGTGAATGGCAATGGGAGCACAATAGTGACTTTCCTTACCAGATAGCAACTCTTGCTCTTAGGACCAGAAACTGCATGGGATTCAACTCCATTTAGGACTGGGAAACAAAAGCTAGCTCGCCTTACAAGAAACACACTCTGCTTTAGAGAAAAGAGCACTCTTCTATTCTACTGTGTTTCCTATGGGGTCCAAACAGTGAGCTTGCTCAGAACAAAAGAACTGTGCTTCCTACACACACGGCCATATCTAGTTCAATTCTGCTTAGGAACCTGACAAGAACAGTAGATCCTCTTCAGTCCAATACACTGTACTTGCTGCGATCAGACTCCAGTGATATTTGCACTGTGTATGGCAATGAGAACGCAATAGTGACTTTCCTTACCAGAAAACAACTCTTGCTCGTAGGAATAGAAACTGCATGTGATTCAATGCCATTTAGGACTGGGATACAAATGCTAGCTTGCCTTACAAAAACACACTCTGCTTTTGCGAAAAGAGCACTCTTCTACTCTACTGTGTTTCCTATAGGGCAAGAACAGTGAGCTTGCTCAGATCAAATGAACTGTGCTTCCTACACACACAGATAATATCTAGTTCAACTCTGCATAGGAAACTGACAAGAACAGTAGCTCCTCTTCAGTCCATTACACTGTACTTGCTGGGAACAGACGCGAGTGCTATTTGCACTGTGTATGGCAATGAGAACACAATAGTGACTTTCCTTACCAGAAAACAACTCTTGCTCGGAGGACCCTAAACTGATGTGATTCAACGCCATTTAGGACTGGGAAACAAATGCTAGCTCGCCTTACAAGAAAAACACTCTGCTTTAGAGAAAAGAGCACTCTTCTACTCCACTGTGTTTCCTAGCGGTCCAAACAGTGAGCTTGCTCAGAACAAAAGAACTGTGCTTCCTACACACACGGACCATATCTAGTTCAACTCTGCTTAGGAAACTGACAAGAACAGTAGCTCCTCTTCAGTCCGATACACTGTAATTGCTGGGAACAGACGCGAGTGCTATTTGCACTGTGTATGATAATGGGAGCAAAATAGTGACTTTCCTTACCAGAAAACAACTCTTGTTCGTAGGACCAGAAACTGCATGTGATTCAACTCCATTTAGGACTAGGAAACAAACGCTAGCTCGCCTTACAAAAACCACTCTGCTTTTGAGAAAAGAGCACTCTTCTACTCTACTGTGTTTCCTATAGGGCCAGAACCGTGAGCTTGCTCAGAACAAATGAACTGTGCTTCCTAGACACACGGGCCATATCTAGTTCAACTCTGCTTAGGAACCTGACAAGAACAGTAGCTCCTCTTCAGTCCAATACACTGTACTTGCTGGGAACAGACGGGAGTGCTATTTGCACTGTATATGGCAATGGGAGCGCAATAGTGACTTTCCTTACAAGAAAACAACTCTTGCTCATAGGACCAGAAACTGCATGTATTCAACTCCATTTAGGACTGGGAAACAAACGCTAGCTTGCCTTACAAAAAACACACTCTGCTTTTGAGAAAAGAGCACTCTTCTACTCTACTGTATTTCCTATTGGGTCCGAACAGTGAGCTTGCTCAGAACAAAACAACTGTGCTTCCTACACACACGGCCATATCTAGTTCAATTCTGCTTAGGAACCTGACAAGAACAGTAGATCCTCTTCAGTCCATTACACTGTACTTGCTGCGAACAGACGCCAGTGCTTTTTGTCCTGTGTATGGCAATGGCAGCGCGATAGTTTCTCTTCTAACCAGAAAACAACTCTTGCTCGTAGTATCAGAAACTGCATGGGTTTCAACTCCATTTAGGACTGGGAAACAAACGATAGCTTGCCTTACAAGAAACACACTCTGCTTTAGAGAAAAGAGCACTCATCTACTCTACTGTGTTTCCTGTAGTGCCAGTACAGTGAGCTTGCTCAGAACATAAGAACTGTGCTTCCTACACACACGGGCCATATCTAGTTCAACTCTGCTTAGGAAACTGACAAGAACAGTAGCTCCTCTTCAGTCCGATACACTGTACTTGCTGGGAACAGACGCGAGTGCTATTTGCACTGTGTATGGCTTTTGGAGCGCAATAGTGACTCTTCTTACCAGAAAACAACTCTTGCTTGTAGGACCAAAAACTGCCTGTGACTCAACTCTATTTAGGACTGGGAAACAAATGCGAGCTCGCCTTACAAGAAATACACTCTACTTTAGAGAAAAGAGCACTCTTCAACTCTACTGTGTTTCCTATAGTGCCAGAACAGTGAGCTTGCTCAGAACATAATAACTGTGCTTTCTACACACACGGGCCATATCTATTTCAACTCTGCTTAGGAACCTGACAAGAACAGTAGATCCTCTTCAGTCCAATACACTGTACTTGTTGAGAACAGACAGGAGTGCTATTTGCACTGTGTATGGCAATGGGAGCGCAACAGTGACTTTCCTTACCAGAAAACAACTCTTGTTTGTAGGACCAGAAGCTGCATGTGATTCAACTCCATTTAGGACTGGGAAACAAACGCTAGCTCGCCTTACAAGAAACACACTCTGCTTTTGAGAAAAGAGCACTCTTCTACTCTACTGTGTTTCCTATGGGGTGCGAACAATGAGCTTGCTCAGAACAAAAAAACTGTGCTTCCTACACACACGGCCATATCTAGATCAATTCTGTTTAGGAACCTGACAAGAACAGTAGATCCTCTTCCGTCCAACACACTGTACTTGCTGAGAACAGACGCCAGTGCTATTTGTTCTGTGTATGGCAATGGCAGCGCAATAGTGATTATTCTTACCATAAAACAACGCTTGCTCGTAGGACCAGAAACTGCATGTGATTCCACTCCATTTAGGACTGGGAAACAAATGCTAGCTCGCCTTACAAAAACACACTCTGCTTTTGCGAAAAGAGCACTCTTCTGCTCTACTGTGTTTCCTATAGGGCAAGAACAGTGAGCTTGCTCAGAACATAATAACTGTGCTTTCTACACACATGGACCATATCTAGTTCAACTCTGCTTAGGAATCTGACAAGAACAGTAGCTCCTGTTCAGTCCAATACACTGTACTTGCTGGGCACAGACGCGAGTGCTATTTGCACTGTGTATGGCAATTGGAGCACAATAGTGACTCTTCTTACCAGAAAACAACTCTTGCTCGTAGGACCAAAAACTGCATGTGACTCAACTCTACTTAGGACTGGGAAACAAATGCGAGCTCGCTTTACAAAAAATACACTCTACTTTAGAGAAAAGAGCACTCTTCTACTCTACTGTGTTTCCTATTGGGCCAGAACAGTGAGCTTGCTCAGAACATAATAACTGTGCTTCCTACACACACCGGCTATATCTAGTTCAACTCTGCTTAGGAACCT
Source organism: Peromyscus eremicus (assembly GCF_949786415.1). Lineage (NCBI taxonomy): Eukaryota > Metazoa > Chordata > Mammalia > Rodentia > Cricetidae > Peromyscus > Peromyscus eremicus. The sequence goes on from NW_026734431.1 coordinate 316,023, forward strand.
GACAAGAACAGTAGATCCTCTTCAGTCCAATACACTGTACTTGCTGGGAACAGACGCGAGTGCTATTTGCACTGTGTATGGCAATGGGAGCGCAATAGTGACTCTTCTTACCAGAAAACAACTCTTGCTCGTAGGACCAGAAACTGCATGGGATTCAACTTCGTTTCTGACTGGGAAACAAACACTAGCTAGCATACAAGAAACACACTCTGCTTTAGAGAAAAGAGCACTCTTCTACTCTACTGTGTTTCCTATGGGGTCCAAACAGTGAGCTTGCTCAGAACAAAAGAACTGTGCTTCCTACACACACGGACCATATGTAGTTCAACTCTGCTTAGGAAACTGACAAGAACAGTAGCTCCTATTCAGTCTAATACACTGTACTTGCTGGGAAAAGCCTCGAGTGCTATTTGCCCTGTGTATGGCAATTGGTGCGCAATAGTGACTTTCCTTACCAGAAAACAACTCTTGTTTGTAGGACCAGAAACTGCATGTGATTCAACTCCATTTAGGACTAGGAAACAAACGCTATCTCGCCATACAAGAAACACACTCTGCTTTTGAGAAAAGAGCACTCTTCTACTCTACTGTGTTTCCTATGGAATCTGAACAGTGAGCTTGCTCAGAACAAAAGAAATGTCCTTCCTAGACACACGGCCATATCTAATTCAATTCTGCTTATGAACCTGACAAGAGCAATAGATCCTCTTCAGTCCAATACACTGTACTTGCTGGAAACAGACGCCAGTGGTATTTGTCCTGTGTATGGCAATGGGAGCGCAGTAGTGACTCTTCTTACAAGAAAACAACTCTTGCTCGTAGGACCAGAAACTGCGTGTGAGTCAACTCTGTTTCTGACTGGGAAACAAACACTAGCTAGCCTTACAAGAAACACACTCTGCTTTTGAAAAAAGAGCACTCGCCTACTCTACTGTGTTTCCTATGTGGTCCGAACAGCGAGCTTGCTCAGAACCAAAGAACTGTGCTTCCTACACACACAGGCCATATCTAGTTCAACTCTGCTTAGGAAACTGACAAGAACAGTAGATCCTCTTCAGTCCAATACACTGTACATGCTGGGAACAGACGCCATTGCTATTTGCCCTGTGTATGAAAATGGGAGCGTAATAGTGACTCTTCTTAAAAGAAAACAACTCTTGCTCATAGGACCAAAAACTGCATGTGATTCAACTCCATTTAGGACTCGGAAACAAATGCTAGCTCGCCTTACAAGAAACACACTCTGCTTTTGAGAAAAGAGCATGCTTCTACTCTACTGTGTTTCCTATAGGGCCAGAACAGTCAGCTTGCTCAGAACAAAAGAACTGTGCTTCCTACACACAGGGGCCATATCTAGTTCAACTCTGCTTAGGAAACTGACAAGAAGAGTAGATCCTCTTCAGTCCAATACACTCTACATGCTGGGAATAGACGCCCATGCTATTTGCCCTGTGTATGACAATGGGAGCACAATAGTGACAATTCTTACCAGAAAACAACTCTTGCTCGTAGGACCAGAAACTGCATAGGATTCATCTCCATTTAGGAATGGGAAAAATTGCTAGCTTGCCTTACAAGAAACACACTCTGCTTTTGAGAAAAGAGCACTCTTCTACTCTACTGTGTTTCCTATGGGGTCCGAACAGTGAGCTTGCTCAGAACAAAAGAACTGTGCTTCCTACACACACGGGCCATATCTAGTTCAACTCTGGTTAGAAAACTGACAAGAACACTATCTCCTCTTCTGTCCAATACACTGTACTTGCTGTGAACAGTCGCGAGCGCTATTTGAACTGTGTGTGGCTAAGGGAGCACAATAGTGACTTTCCTTACCAGAAAACAACTCTTGCTCGTAGGACCAAAAACTGCATGTGATTCAACTCCAGTTAGGACTGGGAAACAAACCCTAGCTCGCCTTACAAGAAACACACTCTGCTTTTGAGAAAAGAGCACGCTTCTACTCTACTGTGTTTCCTATAGGGCCAGAACAGTGAGCTTGCTCAGAACAAAAGAACTGTGCTTCCTAAACACACGGGCCATATCTAGTTCAACTCTGCTCAGGAAACTGACAAGAACATTAGACCCTCTTCAGTCCAATACACTGTACTTGCGGGGAACAGCCGCGAGTGCTATTTGCACTGTGTATGGCTATTGGAGCACAATAGTGACTCGTGTTACGAGAAAACAACTCTTGCTCATAGGACAAAAAACTGCATGTGACTCAACTACATTTAGGACTGGGAAACAAACGCTAGCTCGCCTTACAAGGAACACACTCTGCTTTTGAGAAAAGAGCACTCTTCTACTCTACTGTGTTTCCTATGGGTTCCGAACAGTGAGCTTGCTCAGAACAAAAAAACAGTGCTTTCTACACACGGCCCTATCTAATTCAAGTCTGCTTAGGAACCTGACAAGAACAGTAGATCCTCTTCCATCCAATACACTGTACTTGCTGGGAAAAGACGCCAGTGTTATTTTTCCTGTGTGTGGCAATGGCAGCGCAATAGTGACTCTTCTTACCAGAAAACACCTCTTGCTCGTAGGACCAGAAACTGCATGGGATTCAACTCCATTTAGGACTGGGAAACAAACGCTAGCTCGCCTTACAAGTAACACGCTCTGCTTTTGAGAAAAGAGCACTCTTCTACTCTACTGTGTTTCCTATGGGGTCCGAACAGTGAGCTTGCTCAGAACAAAACAACTGTGCTTCCTACACACACCGCCATACCTAGTTCAATTCTGGTTAGGAACCTGACAAGAACAGTAGATCCTTTCAGTCCAATACACTGCACTTGCTGGGAACAGACGTGAGTGCTATTTTCCCTGTGTATTACAATGGGAGGGCAATAGTGACTCTTCTTACCAGAAAACAACTCTTGCTCGTAGGACCAGAAACTGCATGAGATTCAACTCCATTTAGGACTGGGAAACGAACGCTAGCTCGCCTTACAAGAAAAACACTCTGCTTTTGAGAAAAGAGCACTCTTCTACTCTACTGTGTTTCCAATGGAGTCCGAACAGTGAGCTTGCTCAGAACAAAAGAACTGTGCTTACTACACACACGGGTCATATCTAGTTCAACTCTGCTTAGGAAACTGACAAGAACAGAAGCTCCTCTTCTTTCCAATACACTGTACTTGCTGGAAGCAGACGCGAGAGCTATTTGCACTGTATATGACATTAGGAGCTCAATAGTGACTCTTCTTACCAGAAAACAACTCTTGCTCGTAGGACCAGAAACTGCGTGGGATTCAACTTCGTTTCTGACTGGGAAACAAACACTAGCTAGCCTTACAAGAAACACACTCTGCTTTTGAGAAAAGAGCACGCTTCTACTCTACTATGTTTCCTATAGGACCAGAACAGTGAGCTTGCTCAGAACAAAAGAACTGTGCTTCCTAAACACACGGGCCATATCTAGTTCAACTCTGCTCAGGAAACTGACAAGAACATTAGACCCTCTTCAGTCCAATACACTGTACTTGCTGGGAACAGACGCCAGTGCTATTTGCACTGTGTATGGCAATTGGACCACAATAGTGACTCGTCTTACCAGAAAACAACTCTTGCTCATAGGACAAAAAACTACATGTGACTCATCTCCATTTAGGACTGGGAAACAAACTCTGGCTCGCTTTACAAGGAACACACACTGCTTTTGAGAAAAGAGCACTCGTCTACTCTACTGTGTTTCCTATAGGGCCAAAACAGTGAGCTTGCTCAGAAAAAAAGAACTGTGCTTCCTACACACACGGGGCATATCTAGTTCAACTCTGCTTAGGAACCTGACAAGAACAGTAGATCTTCTTCAGTCCAATACACTGTACTTGCTGCAAACAGACGCCAGTGCTATTTGTCCTGTGTATGGCAATGGCAGCGCAATAGTGAGTCTTCTTACCAGAAAACAACTCTTGCTCGTAGTACCAAAAACTGCATGGGATTCAACTACATTTAGGACTGAGAAACAAACGCTAGCTCGCCTTACAAGAAACACACTCTGCTTTAGAGAAAAGAGCACTCTTCTACTCTACTGTGTTTCCTATGGGTTCCAAACAGTGAGCTTGCTCAGAACAAAAGAACTGTGCTTCCTACACACACGGATCATATCTAGTTCAACTCTGCTTAGGAAACTGACAAGAATAGTAGCACCTATTCAGTCCAATACACTGTACTTGCTGGGAACAGACGCGAGTGCTATTTGCACTGTGTATGGCAATGGGAGCGCAATGTGACTTTCCTTACCAGAAAACAACTCTTGTTCGTAGGACCACAATCTGCATGTGATTCAACTCCATTCAGGACTGGGAAACAAACGCTAGCTTGCCTTACAAAAACCACACTCTGCTTTAAAGAAAAGAGCACTTTTCTACTCTACTGTGTTTCCTATGGTTTCCGAAAAGTGAGCTTGCTCAGAACAAAAGAACTGTGCTTCCTACACACACGGCCATATCTAGTTCAATTCTGATTAGGAACCTGACAAGAGCAGTAGATCCTCTTCAGTCCAATACACTGTACTTGCTGGGAACAGACGCCAGTGCTATTTGTCCTGTGTATGGCAATGGCAGCACAATAGTGACTATTCTTAACATAAAACACCTCTTGCTCGTAGGACCAGAAAGTGCATGTGATTCCACTCCATTTAGGACTGGGAAACAAAAGCTAGCTCGCCTTACAAGAAACACACTCTGCTTTAGAGAAAAGAGCACTCTTCTACTCTTCTGTGTTTCCTATGGGGTCCAAACAGTGAGCTTGCTCAGAACAAAAGAACTGTGCTTCCTACACACACGAACCATATGTAGTTCAACTCTGCTTAGGAAACTGACAAGAACAGTAGCTCCTATTCAGTCTAATACACTGTACTTGCTGGGAAAAGCCTCGAGTGCTATTTGCCCTGTGTATGGCAATTGGAGCGCAATAGTGACTTTCCTTACCAGAAAACAACTCTTGTTTGTAGGACCAGAAACTGCATGTGATTCAACTCCATTTAGGACTAGGAAACAAACGCTATCTCGCCATACAAGAAACACACTCTGCTTTTGAGAAAAGAGCACTCTTCTACTCTACTGTGTTTCCTATGGAGTCTGAACAGTGAGCTTGCTCAGAACAAAAGAAATGTCCTTCCTAGACACACGGCCATATCTAATTCAATTCTGCTTAGGAACCTGACAAGAGCAGTAGATCCTCTTCAGTCCAATACACTGTACTTGTTGGAAACAGACGCCAGTGCTATTTGTCCTGTGTATGGCAATGGGAGCGCAGTAGTGACTCTTCTTACAAGAAAACAACTCTTGCTCGTAGGACCAGAAACTGCGTGTGATTCAACTCTGTTTCTAGCTGGGAAACAAACACTAGCTAGCCTTACAAGAAACACACTCTGCTTTTGAGAAAAGAGCACTCGCCTACTCTACCGTGTTTCCTATGTGGTCCGAACAGCGAGCTTGCTCAGAACAAAAGAACTGTGCTTCCTACACACACGGGCCATATCTAGTTCAACTCTGCTTAGGAAACTGACAAGAACAGTAGATCCTCTTCAGTCCAATACACTGTACATGCTGGGAACAGACGCCATTGCTATTTGCCCTGTGTATGAAAATGGGAGCGTAATAGTGACTCTTCTTAAAAGAAAACAACTCTTGCTCATAGGACCAAAAACTGCATGTGATTCAACTCCATTTAGGACTCGGAAACAAATGCTAGCTCGCCTTACAAGAAACACACTCTGCTTTTGAGAAAAGAGCACGCTTCTACTCTACTGTGTTTCCTATAGGGCCAGAAGAGTCAGCTTGCTCAGAACAAAAGAACTGTGCTTCCTACACACACGGTCCATATCTAGTTCAACTCTGCTTAGGAAACTGACAAGAAGAGTAGATCCTCTTCAGTCCAATACACTCTATATGCTGGGAATAGACGCCCGTGCTATTTGCCCTGTGTATGACAATGGGAGCACAATAGTGACAATTCTTACCAGAAAACAACTCTTGCTCGTAGGACCAGAAACTGCATAGGATTCATCTCCATTTAGGAATGGGAAAAAACTCTAGCTTGCCTTACAAGAAACACACTCTGGTTTTGAGAAAAGAGCACTCTTCTACTCTACTGTGTTTCCTATGGGGTCCGAACAGTGAGCTTGCTCAGAACAAAAGAACTGTGCTTCCTACACACACGGGCCATATCTAGTTCAACTCTGGTTAGAAAACTGACAAGAACACTATCTCCTCTTCTGTCCAATACACTGTACTTGCTGTGAACAGTCGCGAGCGCTATTTGAACTGTGTGTGGCTAAGGGAGCACAATAGTGACTTTCCTTACCAGAAAACAACTCTTGCTCGTAGGACCAAAAACTGCATGTGATTCAACTCCAGTTAGGACTGGGAAACAAACCCTAGCTCGCCTTACAAGAAACACACTCTGCTTTTGAGTAAAGAGCACTCTTCTACTCTACTGTGTTTCCTATAAGGAAAGAACAGTGAGCTTGCTCAGAACAAAAGAACTGTGCTTCCTAAACACACGGGCCATATCTAGTTCAACTCTGCTCAGGAAACTGACAAGAACATTAGACCCTCTTCAGTCCAATACACTGTACTTGCGGGGAACAGCCGCGAGTGATATTTGCACTGTGTATGGCTATTGGAGCACAATAGTGACTCGTGTTACGAGAAAACAACTCTTGCTCATAGGACAAAAAACTGCATGTGACTCAACTACATTTAGGACTGGGAAACAAACGCTAGCTCGCCTTACAAGGAACACACTCTGCTTTTGAGAAAAGAGCACTCTTCTACTCTACTGTGTTTCCTATGGGTTCCGAACAGTGAGCTTGCTCAGAACAAAAAAACAGTGCTTTCTACACACGGCCCTATCTAGTTCAAGTCTGCTTAGGAACCTGACAAGAACAGTAGATCCTCTTCCATCCAATACACTGTACTTGCTGGGAAAAGACGCCAGTGTTATTTTTCCTGTGTGTGGCAATGGCAGCGCAATAGTGACTCTTCTTACCAGAAAACAACTCTTGCTCGTAGGACCAGAAACTGCAGGCGATTCAAGTCCATTTAGGACTGGGAAACAAACGCTAGCTCGCCTTACAAGTAACACACTCTGCCTTTGAGAAAAGAGCACGCTTCTACTCTACTGTGTTTCCTATGGGGTCCAAACAGTGAGCTTGCTCAGAACAAAAGAACTGTGCTTCCTACACACACGGACAATATCTAGTTCAACTCTGCTTAGGAACCTGAGAAGAACAGTAGCTCCTCTTCAGTCCAATACACTGTACTTGCTGGGAACAGACGCGAGTGCTATTTGCACTGTGTATGGCAATTGGAGCACAATAGTGACTCGTCTTACCAGAAAACAATTCTTGCTCGTAGGACAAAAAACTTCATGTGACTCAACTCCATTTAGGACTGGGAAACAAACTCTAGCTCGCCTTACAAGAAACACACTCTGCTTTTGAGATAAGAGCACTCTTCTACTCTACTGTGTTTCCTGTAGGGCCAGAACAGTGAGATTGCTCAGAACAAAAGAACTGTGCTTCCTACACACACGGCCCTATCTAGTTCAAGTCTGCTTAGGAACCTGACAAGAACAGTAGATCCTCTTCAGTCCAATACACTGTACTTGCAGGGAACAGACGCCAGTGCTATTTGTCCTGTGTATGGCAATGTCAGTGCAATAGTGACTCTTCTTACCATAAAACAACTCTTGCTTGTAGGACCAGAAAGTGCATGTGATTCAACTCCATTTAGGACTGGGAAACAAACGCTAGCTCGCCTTACAAGAAACACACTCTGCTTTAGAGAAAAGAGCGCTCTTCAACTCTACTGTGTTTCCTATGGGGTCCAAACAGTGAGCTTGCTCAGAACAAAAGAAATGTGCTTCCTACACACACGGACCATATCTAGTTCACCTCTGCTTAGGAAACTGACAAGAACAGTAGCTCCTCTTCAGTCCAATACATTGTACTTGCTGGGAACAGACTCCAGTGCTATTTGTCCTGTGTAGGGCAATGGCAGCGCAATATTGACTCTTCTTACCAGAAAACAACTCTTGCTCGTCGGACCAGAAACTGCATGGGATTCAACTCCATTTAGCACTGGGAAACAAATGCTAGCTTGCCTTACATGAAACACACTTTGCTTTTGAGAAAAGAGCACTCTTCTACTCTACTGAGTTTCCTATGGGGTCCAAACTGTGAGCTTGCTCAGAACAAAAGAACTGTGCTTCCTACACACACGGCCATATCTAGTTCAAGTCTGCTTAGGAACCTGACAAGAACAGTAGATCCTCTTCAGTCCAATACACTGTACTTGCTGGGAAGAGACTCCAGTGCTATTTGTCCTGTGTATGGCAATAGCAGCGCAATAGTGGCTCTTCTTACCAGAAAACAACTCTTGCTCGTAGGACCAGAAACTGCATGTAATTCAACTCCATTTAGGACTTGGAAACAAACGCTAGCTCGCCTTACAAGAAACACACTCTGCTTTAGAGAAAAGAGCACTCTTCTACTCTACTGTGTTTCCTATGTGGTCCAAACAGTGAGCTTGCTCAGAACAAAAGAACTGTGCTTCCTACACGGGAAATATCTAGTTCAACTCTGCTTAGGAAACTGACAAGAACAGTAGCTCCTATTCAGTCCAATACACTGTACTTGATGGAAACAGATGCGAGTGCTATTTGCACTGTGTATGGCATTTGGAGCACAATAGTGACTCTTCTTACCAGAAAACAACTCTTGCTCGTAGGACCAAAAACTGCCTGTGACTCAACTCCATTTAGGACTCGGAAACAAACGCGAGCTCGCCTTACAAGAAACACACTCTGCTTTAGAGAAAAGAGCACTCTTCTACTCTACTGTGTTTCCTATGGGTTTAGAACAGTGAGCTTGCTCAGAACATAAAAACTGTGCTTCCTACACACACGGCCATATCTAGTTCAAATCTGCTTAGGAACCTGACAAGAACAGTAGATCCTCTTCCGTCCAATACACTGTACTTGCTGGGAAAAGACGCCAGTGCAATTTGTCCTGTGTATGGCAATGGCAGCACAATAGTGACTCTTCTTACCAAAAAACAACTCTTGTTTGTAGGACCAGAAACTGAATGTGATTCAACTCCATATTGGACTGGGAAAAAAACGTTAGCTCGCCTTACAAGAAACACACTCTGCTTTTGAGAAAATAGCACTCTTCTACTCTACTGTGTTTCCTATGGGGTCCAAACAGTGAGCTTGCTCAGAACAAAAAAACTGTGATTCCTACACACACCGACCATATCTAGTTCAACTCTGCTTAGGAAACTGATAAGAACAGTAGATCCCCTTCAGTCCAATAGACTGTACTTGTTGGGAACAGACACAATTGCTTTTTGCACTGTGTATGGCAATGGGAGGGCAATAGTGACTTTCCTTACCAGAAAACAACTCTTGTTCATAGGACCAGACACTGCATGTGATTCAACTCCATTTAGGACTGAGAAACAAACGCTGGTTCACCTTACAAGAAACACACTCTGTTTTTGAGAAAAGAGCACTCTTCTACTCTACTGTGTTTCCTATGGGGTGCGAACAGTGAGCTTGCTCAGAACAAAAGAACTGTGCTTCCTACACACACGGCCATATCTAGTTCAATTCTGCTTAGGAAACAGACAAGAACAGTAGATCCTCTTCAGTCCAATACACTGTACATGCTGGGAACCGACGCCAGTGCTATTTGCCCTGTTTATGACAATGGAAGCGCAATAGTGACTTTCCTTACCAGAAAACAACTCTTGCTTGTAGGACCAGAAACTGCATGGGATTCAACTCCATTTCTGACTGGGAAAAAAACACAACCTCGCCTTACAAGTAACACACTCTGCTTTTGAGAAAAGAGCACTCTTCTACTCTACTGTAATTCCTATGGGGTCTGAACAGTGAGCTTGCTCAGAACAAAAGAACTGTGCTTCCTACACACACGACCATATCTAGTTCAATTCTGTTTAGGAAACTGAAAAGAACAGTAGCTCCTCTTCAGTCCAATACACTGTACTTGCTGGGAACAGACGCGAGTGCTATTTGCACTGTGTATGGCAATGGGAGCACAATAGTGACTTTCCTTACCAGAAAACAACTCTTGCTTGTAGGACCAGAAACTGCATGTGATTCAACTCCATTTAGGACTGGGAAACAAACACTAGCTCGCCTTACAAGAAACACACTCTGCTTTTGAGAAAAGAGCACTCTTCTACTCTACTGTGTTTCCTATGGAGTCTGAACAGTGAGCTTGCTCAGAACAAAAGAAATGTCCTTCCTAGACACACGGCCATATCTAATTCAATTCTGCTTAGGAACCTGACAAGAGCAGTAGATCCTCTTCAGTCCAATACACTGTACTTGCTGGAAACAGACGCCAGTGCTATTTGTCCTGTGTATGGCAATGGGAGCGCAGTAGTGACTCTTCTTACAAGAAAACAACTCTTGCTCGTAGGACCAGAAACTGCGTGTGATTCAACTCTGTTTCTGACTGGGAAACAAACACTAGCTAGCCTTACAAGAAACACACTCTGCTTTTGAGAAAAGAGCACTCGCCTACTCTACTGTGTTTCCTATGTGGTCCGAACAGCGAGCTTGCTCAGAACAAAAGAACTGTGCTTCCTACACACACGGACCATATCTAGTTCAACTCTGCTTAGGAAACTGACAAGAACAGTAGATCCTCTTCAGTCCAATACACTGTACATGCTGGGAACAGACGCCATTGCTATTTGCCCTGTGTATGAAAATGGGAGCGTAATAGTGACTCTTCTTAAAAGAAAACAACTCTTGCTCATAGGACCAAAAACTGCATGTGATTCAACTCCATTTAGGACTCGGAAACAAATGCTAGCTCGCCTTACAAGAAACACACTCTGCTTTTGAGAAAAGAGCACTCTTCTACTTTACTGTGTTTCCTATAGGGCCAGAACAGTCAGCTTGCTCAGAACAAAAGAACTGTGCTTCCTACACACACGGGCCATATCTAGTTCAACTCTGCTTAGGAAACTGACAAGAAGAGTAGATCCTCTTCAGTCCAATACACTCTACATGCTGGGAATAGACTCCCGTGCTATTTGCCCTGTGTATGACAATGGGAGCACAATAGTGACAATTCTTACCAGAAAACAACTCTTGCTCGTAGGACCAGAAACTGCATAGGATTCATCTCCATTTAGGAATGGGAAAAAACGCTAGCTTGCCTTACAAGAAACACACTCTGCTTTTGAGAAAAGAGCACTCTTCTACTCTACTGTGTTTCCTATGGGGTCCGAACAGTGAGCTTGCTCAGAACAAAAGAACTGTGCTTCCTACACACACGGGCCATATCTAGTTCAACTCTGGTTAGAAAACTGACAAGAACACTATCTCCTCTTCTGTCCAATACACTGTACTTGCTGTGAACAGTCGCGAGCGCTATTTGAACTGTGTGTGGCTAAGGGAGCACAATAGTGACTTTCCTTACCAGAAAACAACTCTTGCTCGTAGGACCAAAAACTGCATGTGATTCAACTCCAGTTAGGACTGGGAAACAAACCCTAGCTCGCCTTACAAGAAACACACTCTGCTTTTGAGTAAAGAGCACTCTTCTACTCTACTGTGTTTCCTATAAGGAAAGAACAGTGAGCTTGCTCAGAACAAAAGAACTGTGCTTCCTAAACACACGGGCCATATCTAGTTCAACTCTGCTCAGGAAACTGACAAGAACATTAGACCCTCTTCAGTCCAATACACTGTACTTGCGGGGAACAGCCGCGAGTGCTAGTTGCACTGTGTATGGCTATTGGAGCACAATAGTGACTCGTGTTACGAGAAAACAACTCTTGCTCGTAGGACAAAAAACTGCATGTGACTCAACTACATTTAGGACTGGGAAACAAACGCTAGCTCGCCTTACAAGGAACACACTCTGCTTTTGAGAAAAGAGCACTCTTCTACTCTACTGTGTTTCCTATGGGTTCCGAACAGTGAGCTTGCTCAGAACAAAAAAACAGTGCTTTCTACACACGGCCCTATCTAGTTCAAGTCTGCTTAGGAACCTGACAAGAACAGTAGATCCTCTTCCATCCAATACACTGTACTTGCTGGGAAAAGACGCCAGTGTTATTTTTCCTGTGTGTGGCAATGACAGAGCAATAGTGACTCTTCTTACCAGAAAACAACTCTTGCTCGTAGGACCAGAAACTGCATGCGATTCAACTCCATTTAGGACTGGGAAACAAACGCTAGCTCGCCTTACAAGTAACACACTCTGCTTTTGAGAAAAGAGCACGCTTCTACTCTACTGTGTTTCCTATGGGGTCCAAACAGTGAGCTTGCTCAGAACAAAACAACTGTGCTTCCTACACACACGGACAATATCTAGTTCAACTCTGCTTAGGAACCTGAGAAGAACAGTAGCTCCTCTTCAGTCCAATACACTGTACTTGCTGGGAACAGACGCGAGTGCTATTCGCACTGTGTATGGCAATTGGAGCACAATAGTGACTCCTCTTACCAGAAAACAATTCTTGCTCGTAGGACAAAAAACTTCATGTGACTCAACTCCATTTAGGACTGGGAAACAAACTCTAGCTCGCCTTACAAGAAACACACTCTGCTTTTGAGATAAGAGCACTCTTCTACTCTACTGTGTTTCCTGTAGGGCCAGAACAGTGAGCTTGCTCAGAACAAAAGAACTGTGCTTCCTACACACACGGCCATATCTAGTTCAATTCTGCTTAGGAACCTGACAAGAACAGTAGATCTTCTTCAGTCCAATACACTGTACTTGCAGGGAACAGACGCCAGTGCTATTTGTCCTGTGTATGGCAATGTCAGTGCAATAGTGACTCTTCTTACCATAAAACAACTCTTGCTCGTAGGACCAGAAAGTGCATGTGATTCAACTCCATTTAGGACTGGGAAACAAACGCTAGCTCGCCTTACAAGAAACACACTCTGCTTTAGAGAAAAGAGCGCTCTTCAACTCTACTGTGTTTCCTATGGGGTCCAAACAGTGAGCTTGCTCAGAACAAAAGAAATGTGCTTCCTACACACACGGACCATATCTAGTTCACCTCTGCTTAGGAAACTGACAAGAACAGTAGCTCCTCTTCAGTCCAATACATTGTACTTGCTGGGAACAGACTCCAGTGCTATTTGTCCTGTGTAGGGCAATGGCAGCGCAATATTGACTCTTCTTACCAGAAAACAACTCTTGCTCGTCGGACCAGAAACTGCATGGGATTCATCTCCATTTAGCACTGGGAAACAAATGCTAGCTTGCCTTACATGAAACACACTTTGCTTTTGAGAAAAGAGCACTCTTCTACTCTACTGAGTTTCCTATGGGGTCCAAACTGTGAGCTTGCTCAGAACAAAAAAACTGTGCTTCCTACACACACGGCCATATCTAGTTCAAGTCTGCTTAGGAACCTGACAAGAACAGTAGATCCTCTTCAGTCCAATACACTGTACTTGCTGGGAAGAGACGCCAGTGCTATTTGTCCTGTGTATGGCAATAGCAGCGCAATAGTGGCTCTTCTTACCAGAAAACAACTCTTGCTCGTAGGACCAGAAACTGCATGTAATTCAACTCCATTTAGGACTTGGAAACAAACGCTAGCTCGCCTTACAAGAAACACACTCTGCTTTAGAGAAAAGAGCACTCTTCTACTCTACTGTGTTTCCTATGTGGTCCAAACAGTGAGCTTGCTCAGAACAAAAGAACTGTGCTTCCTACACGGGAAATATCTAGTTCAACTCTGCTTAGGAAACTGACAAGAACAGTAGCTCCTATTCAGTCCAATACACTGTACTTGATGGAAACAGATGCGAGTGCTATTTGCACTGTGTATGGCATTTGGAGCACAATAGTGACTCTTCTTACCAGAAAACAACTCTTGCTCGTAGGACCAAAAACTGCCTGTGACTCAACTCCATTTAGGACTGGGAAACAAACGCGAGCTCGCCTTACAAGAAACACACTCTGCTTTAGAGAAAAGAGCACTCTTCTACTCTACTGTGTTTCCTATGGGTTTAGAACAGTGAGCTTGCTCAGAACATAAAAACTGTGCTTCCTACACACACGGCCATATCTAGTTCAAATCTGCTTAGGAACCTGACAAGAACAGTAGATCCTCTTCCGTCCAATACACTGTACTTGCTGGGAAAAGACGCCAGTGCAATTTGTCCTGTGTATGGCAATGGCAGCACAATAGTGACTCTTCTTACCAAAAAACAACTCTTGTTTGTAGGACCAGAAACTGAATGTGATTCAACTCCATATTGGACTGGGAAAAAAACGTTAGCTCGCCTTACAAGAAACACACTCTGCTTTTGAGAAAATAGCACTCTTCTACTCTACTGTGTTTCCTATGGGGTCCAAACAGTGAGCTTGCTCAGAACAAAAAAACTGTGATTCCTACACACACCGACCATATCTAGTTCAACTCTGCTTAGGAAACTGATAAGAACAGTAGATCCCCTTCAGTCCAATAGACTGTACTTGTTGGGAACAGACACAATTGCTTTTTGCACTGTGTATGGCAATGGGAGGGCAATAGTGACTTTCCTTACCAGAAAACAACTCTTGTTCATAGGACCAGACACTGCATGTGATTCAACTCCATTTAGGACTGAGAAACAAACGCTGGTTCACCTTACAAGAAACACACTCTGTTTTTGAGAAAAGAGCACTCTTCTACTCTACTGTGTTTCCTATGGGGTGCGAACAGTGAGCTTGCTCAGAACAAAAGAACTGTGCTTCCTACACACACGGCCATATCTAGTTCAATTCTGCTTAGGAAACAGACAAGAACAGTAGATCCTCTTCAGTCCAATACACTGTACATGCTGGGAACCGACGCCAGTGCTATTTGCCCTGTTTATGACAATGGAAGCGCAATAGTGACTTTCCTTACCAGAAAACAACTCTTGCTTGTAGGACCAGAAACTGCATGGGATTCAACTCCATTTCTGACTGGGAAAAAAACACAAGCTCGCCTTACAAGTAACACACTCTGCTTTTGAGAAAAGAGCACTCTTCTACTCTACTGTAATTCCTATGGGGTCTGAACAGTGAGCTTGCTCAGAACAAAAGAACTGTGCTTCCTACACACACGACCATATCTAGTTCAATTCTGTTTAGGAAACTGAAAAGAACAGTAGCTCCTCTTCAGTCCAATACACTGTACTTGCTGGGAACAGACGCGAGTGCTATTTGCACTGTGTATGGCAATGGGAGCACAATAGTGACTTTCCTTAACAGAAAACAACTCTTGCTTGTAGGACCAGAAACTGCATGTGATTCAACTCCATTTAGGACTGGGAAACAAACACTAGCTCGCCTTACAAGAAACACACTCTGCTTTTGAGTAAAGAGCACTCTTCTACTCTACTGTGTTTCCTGTAAGGAAAGAACAGTGAGCTTGCTCAGAACAAAAGAACTGTGATTCCTACACTGACGGGCCATATCTAGTTCAACTCTGCTTAGGAAACTGATAAGAAGAGTATCTCCTCTTCAGTCCAATACACTGTACTTGCTGGGAACAGACACAATTGTTTTTTGCACTGTGTATGGCAATGGGAGCAAAATAGTGACTCTTTTTACCGGAAAACAACTCTTGCTTGTAGGACAAGAAACTGCATGTGATTCAACTCCATTTAGGACTGGGAAACAAAATCTAGCTCGCCTTACAAGAAACACACTCTGCTTTAGAGAAAAGAGCACTCTTCTACTCTACTGTGTTTCCTATAGGGCCAGAACAGTGAGCTTGCTCAGAACAAAAGAACTGTGCTTCCTACACACACGGCCATATCTAGTTCAACTCTGCTTAGGAACCTGACAAGAACAGTAGATCCTCTTCAGTCCAATACACTGTACATGCTGGGAATAAACGCCAGTGCTATTTGCCCTGTGAATGACAATGAGAGCACAATAGTGACTCTTCTTACCAGAAAACAACTCTTGCTCCTAGGACCAGAAACTGCATGTGATTCAACTCCATTTAGGACTGGGAAACAAACGCTAGCTCGGCTCGTCTTCCAAGAAACACACTCTGCTTTGGAGAAAAGAGCACTCTTCTACTCTACTGTTTCCTATGGGGTCCAACAGTGAGCTTGCTCAGAACAAAAGAACTGTGCTTCCCACACACGGACCTTATCTAGTTCAACTCTGCTGAGGAAACTGACAAAAACAGTAGCTCCTAATCAGTCCAATACACTGTACTTGAAGGGAGCAGACGCGAGTACTATTTGCACTGTGTATGGCATTTGGAGCACAATAGTGACTCTTCTTACCAGAAAAAAACTCTTGCTCGTAGGAACAGAAACTGCATGTGATTCAACTCCATTTATGACTGGGTAACAAATGCTAGCTCGCCTTACAAGAAACACACTCTGCTTTTGAGAAAAGAGCACTCATCTACTCTACTGTGTTTCCAAAGGGGTCCAAAGAGTGAACTTGCTCAGAACAAAAGAACTGTGCTTCTCACACACGGACCATATCTAGTTCAACTCTGCTGAGGAAACTGACAAGAACAGTAGCTCCTCTTCAGTCCAATACACTGTACTTGAAGGGAACAGACGCGAGTACTATTTGCACTGTTTATGGCATTTGGAGCACAATAGTGACTCTTCGTACCAGAAAACAACTCTTGCTAGTAGGACCAAAAACTGCATGTGTCTCAACTCCATTTAGGACTGGGAAACAAACGCGAGCTCACCTTACAAGAAACACACTCTGCTTTTGAGAAAAGAGCACTCTTCTACTCTACTGTGTTTCCTATAGGGCCAGAACAGTGAGCTTGCTCAGAACAAAAGAACTGTGCTTCCTACACACATGGACCATATCTAGTTCAACTCTGCTTAGGAACCTGACAAGAACAGTAGCTCCTATTCAGTCCGATACACTGTACTTGCTGGGAACAGACGCGATTGCTATTTGCACTGTACATGGCATTTGGAGCGCAACAGTGACTCTTCTTACCAGAAAACACCTCTTGCTAGTAGGACCAAAAACTGCATGTGACTCAACTCCATTTAGGACTGGGAAACAAACGCGAGCTCGCCTTACAAAAAACACACTCTGCTTTTAAGAAAAGTGCACTCTTCTACTCTAATGTGTTTCCTATAGGGCCAGAACAGTGAGCTTGCTCAGAACATAAGAACTGTGCTTCCTACACACACGGGCCATATCTAGTTCAACTCTGCTTAGGAAACTGACAAGAACAGTAGCTCCTCTTCAGTCTGATACACTGTCCTTGCTGGGAACAGACGCATGTGCTATTTGAACTGTGTATGGCAATGGGAGCGCAATAGTGACTTTCCTTACCAGAAAACAACTCTTGCTCATAGGACCAGAAACTGCATGTGATTCCACTCCATTTAGGACTGCGAAACAAACGCTAGCTCGCCTTACAAAAAACACACTCTGCTTTAGAGAAAAGAGCACTCTTCTACTCTACTGTGTTTCCTATGGGGTCCAAACAGTGAGCTTGCTCAGAACAAAAGAACTGTGCTTCCTACACACACGGACCATATCTAGTTCACCTCTGCTTAGGAAACTGACAAGAACAGTAGCTCCTTTTCAGTCCAATACACTGTATTTGCTGGGAACAGACGCCAGTGCTATTTGTCCTGTGTAGGGCAATGGCAGCGCAATATTGACTCTTCTTACCAGAAAACAACTCTTGCTCGTAGGACCAGAAACTGCGTGGGATTCAACTCCATTTAGGACTGGGAAACAAACGCTAGCTCGCCTTAAAAGAAACACACTTTGCTTTTGAGAAAAGAGCACTCTCTACTCTACTGAGTTTCCTATGGGGTCCAAACAGTGAGCTTGCTCAGAACAAAAGAACTGTGCTTCTTTCAAACACCGACCATATCTAGTTCAACTCTGCTTAGGAAACTGACAAGAACTGTAGCTCCTCTTCAGTCCGATACACTGTATTTGCTGGGAACAGACGCGAGTGCTATTTGCACTGTGTATGGCAATTGGAGCTCAATAGTTACTTTCCTTACCAGAAAACATCTCTTGCTCGTAGGACCAGAAACTGCATGTGATTCAACTCCATTTAGGACTGGGAAACAAACACTAGCTCGCCTTCCAAGAAACACACTCTGCTTTTGAGAAATGAGCACAATTCTACTCTACTGTGTTTCCTATGTGGTCCGAACAGTAAGCTTGCTCAGAACAAAAGAACTGTGCTTCCTACACACACGGCCATATCTAGTTCAATTCTGCTTAGGAACATGACAAGATCAGTAGATCCTCTTCAGTCCAATACACTGTACTTGCTGGGAAGAGTCGCCAGTGCTATTTGTCCTGTGTATGGCAATGGCAGCGCAATAGTGACTCTTCATACCATAAAACAACTCTTGCTCGTAGGACCAGAAACTGCATGTGATTCAACTCCATTTAGGACTGGGAAACAAACGCTAGCTCCCCTTACAAGAAACACACTCTGCTTTTGAGAAAAGAGCACTCTTCTACTCTACTGTGTTTCCTATGGGGTCTAAACAGTGAGCTTGCTCAGAACAAAAGAACTGTGCTTCCTACACACATGGACCATATCTAGTTCAACTCTGCTTAGGAACCTGACAAGAACAGTAGATCCTCTTCAGTCCAATACACTGTACATGCTGGGAATAGACGCCAGTGCTATTTGCCCTGTGAATGACAATGAGAGCACAATAGTGACTCTTCTTACCAGAAAACAACTCTTGCTCGTAGGACCAGAAACTGCATGTGATTCAACTCCATTTAAGACTGGGAAACAAATGCTAGCCCGGCTCGCCTTACAAGAAACACACTCTGCTTTTGAGAAAAGAGCACTCTTCTACTCTACTGTGTTTCCAATGGGATCCAAACAGTGAGCTTGCTCAGAACAAAAGAACTGTGCTTCCTACACACACGGATCATATCTAGTTCAACTCTGCTGAGGAAACTGACAAGAACAGTAGATCCTCTTCAGGCAATACACTGTACATGCTGGGAACAGACACCAGTGCTATTTGCCCTGTGTATGACAATGGGAGAACAATAGTGACTCTTCTTACCAAAAAACAACTCTTGCTCATAGTACCAGAAATTGCATATGATTCAACTCCATTTAGGACTGGGAAACAAACGCTAGCTCGGCTCGCCTTATAAGAAACACACTCTGCTTTTGAGAAAAGAGCACTCTTCTACTCTACTGTGTTTCCAATGGGGTCCAAACAGTGATCTTGCTCAGAACAAAAGAACTGTGCTTCCTACACACACGGCCATATCAAATCAACTCTACTTAGGAAACTGACAAGAAGAGTAGCTCCTATTCAGTAAAATACACTGTACTTGCTGGGAACAGACGCGAGTGCTATTTGCACTGTGCATGGCAATATGAGCACAATAGTGATTTTCCTTACCAGAAAACAACTCTTGCTCATTGGACCAGAAACTGCCTGTGATTGAACTACATTTAGGACTAGGAAACAAACGTTAGCTCGCCTTACAAGAAACACACTCTGCTTTTGAGAAAAGAGCACTCTTCTACTCTACTGTGTTTCCTATGGGGTCCGAACAGTGAGCTTTCTCAGAAAAAAAAGAACTGTGCTTCCTACACACACAGCCATATCTAGTTCAATTCTGCTTAGGAACCTGACAAGAACAGTGGCTCCTCTTCAGTCCAATACACTGTACTACTGGGAAAAGACGCCAGTGTTATTTGTCCTGTGTATGGCAATGGCAGCACAATAGTGACTATTCTTATCATAAAACAACTCTTGCTTGTAGGACCAGAAACTGTATGTGATTCAACTTCATTTAGGACTATGAAACAAACGCTAGCTCGCCTTACTAGAAACACAATCTGCTTTAGAGAAAAGAGCACTCTTCTATTCTACTCTGTTTCCTATAGGGCCAGAACAGTGAGCTTGCTCAGAACAAAAGAACTGTGCTTCCTACACACGGGCCATATCTAGTTCAACTCTGCTTAGGAAACTGACAAGAACAGTAGCTCCTCTTCAGTCCGATACACTGTACTTGCTGAGAACAGACGCGAGTGCTACTTGCACTGTGTATGGCAATTGGGGCACAATAGTGACTCGTCTTACCAGAAAACAACTCTTGCTCGTAGCCCAAAAAACTGCATGTGACTCAACTCCATTAAGGACTGGAAAACAAACTCTAGCTCGCCTTACAAGAAACACACTCTGTTTTTGAGAAAAGAGCACTCTTCTACTCTACTGTGTTTCCTTTAGGGCCAGAACAGTGAGCTTGCTCAGATCAAATGAACTGTGCTTCCTAGACACACGGGCCATATCTAGTTCAACTCTGCTTAGGAGACTGACAAGAACAGTAGATCCTCTTCAGTCCCATACACTGTACTTGCTGGGAACAGACGCGAGTGCTATTTGCACTGTGTATGGCAATGGGAGCACAATAGTGACTTTCCTTACCAGAAAACAACTCTTGCTCGTAGGACCAGAAACTGCATGTGATTCAACTCCGTTTAGGACTGGGAAAAAAATGCTCGCTCGCATTACATGAAACACTCTCTGCTTTTGAGAAAAGAGCACTCTTCTACTCTACTGTGTTTCCTATGGGGTCCAAACAGTGAGCTTGCTCAGAACAAAGAACTGTGCTTCCTACACACATGGACCATATCTAGTTCAACTCTGGTTAGGAGACTGACAAGAACAGTAGCTCCTCTTCAGTCCTATACACTGTACTTGCTGGGAACAGACGCGAGTGCTATTTGCACTGTGTATGGCAATGAGAGCGCAATAGTGGCTTTCCTTACCAGAAAACAACTCTTGCTCGTAGGACCACACACTGCATGTGATTCAACGCCATTTAGGACTGGGAAACAAACGCTAGCTCGCCTTACAAGAAACACACTCTGCTTTTGAGAAAAGAGCACTCTTCTACTCTACTGTGTTTCTTATAGGACCAGAACAGTGAGCTTGCTCAGAACATAAGAACTGTGCTTTCTACACACACAGTCCTTATCTAGTTCAACTCTGCTTAGGAAACTGACAAGAACAGTAGCTCCTCTTCAGTCCGATACACTGTACTTGATGGGAACAGACGCGAGTGCTATTTGCACTGTGTATGGCAATGGGAGAACAATAGTGACTTTCATTACCAGAAAACAACTCTTGCTTGTAGGACCAGAAACTGCATGTGATTCAACTCCATTTAGGACTGGGAAACAAACGCTAGCTAGCCTTACAAGAAACACACTCTTCTTTTGAGAAAAGAACACTCTTCTACTCTACTGTGTTTCCTATGGGGTCCAAACAGTGAGCTTGCTCAGAACAAAGAACTGTGCTTCCTACACACACGGACCATATCTAGTTCAACTCTGCTTAGGAAACTGATAAGAACAGTAGCTCCTCTTCAGTCCGATACACTGTACTTGCTGGAAACGGACGCGAGTGCTATTTGCACTGTGTATGGCAATGACAACGCAATAGTGACTCTCCTTACCAGAAATTTCTCTTGCTCGTAGAAACACAAACTGCATGTGATTCAGCGCCATTTAGGACTGGGAAACAAATGCTAGCTCGCCTTAAAAGTAACACACTCTGCTTCTGAGAAAAGAGCACTCTTCTACTCTATTGTGTTTCCTATGGGGTCCAAACAGTGAGCTTGCTCAGAACAAAGAACTGTGCTTCCTACACACATCGACCATATCTAGTTCAACTCTGCTTAGGAAACTGACAAGAACAGTAGCTCCTCTTCAGTCCAATACACTGTACTTGCGGGGAAGAGACGCGAGTGCTATTTGCACTGTGTATGGCAATTGGAGCACAATAGTGACTCGTCTTACCAGAAAACAACTCTTGCTCGTAGGACAAAAAACTGCATGTGACTCAACTCCATTTAGGTCTGGGAAACAAACGCTAGCTCGCCTTACAAGAAACTCACTCTGCTTTAGAGAAAAGAGCACTCTTCTACTCTACTGTGTTTCCTATGGGGTCCGAACAGTGAGCTTTCTCAGAACAAAAGAACTGTGCTTCCTACACACACAGCCATATCTAGTTCAATTCTGCTTAGGAAACTGACAAGAACTGTAGCTCCTCTTCAGTCCGATACACTGTACTTGCTGGGAACAGACGCGAATGCTATTTGCACTGTGTATGGCAAAGGGAGCACAATAGTGACTTTACTTACCAGAAAACAACTCTTGCTCGTAGGACCAGAAATTGCATGTGATTCAACTCCATTTAGGACTGGGAAACAAACGATAGCTTGCCTTACAAAAAACACACTCTGCTTTTGAGAAAAGAGCACTCTTCTACTCTACTGTGTTTCCTTTTGGGTCCGAACAGTGAGCTTGCTCAGAACAAAAGAACTGTGCTTCCTACACACACGGCCATATCTAGTTCAATTCTGCTTAGGAACCTGACAAGAACAGTAGATCCTGTTCAGTCCAGTACACTGTACTTGCTGTGAACAGACGCCAGTACTATTTGTCCTGTGTATGGAAATGGCAGCACAATAGTGACTATTCTTACCATAAAACAACTCTTGCTCGTAAGACAGAAACTGCATGTGATTCCACTCCATTTAGGACTGGGAAACAAACGCTAGCTCACCTTACAAGAAACACACTCTGCTTTAGAGAAAAGAGCACTCTTCTACTCTACTGTGTTTCCTATGGCTTCCAAACAGTGAGCTTGCTCAGAACAAAAGTACTGTGCTTCCTACACACAAGGACCATATGTAGTTCAACTCTGCTTAGGAAACTGACAAGAAAAGTAGCTCCCATTCAGTCCAATACACTGTACTTGCTGGGAAAAGACGCGAGTGCTATTTGCACTGTGTATGGCAATGGGAGCGCAATAGTGACTTTCCTTACCAGAAAACAACTCTTGTTCGTAGGACCAGAAACTGCATGTGATTCAACTCCATTTAGGACTAGGAAACAAACGCTAGCTCGCCTTACAAGAAACACACTCTGCTTTTGAGAAAAGAGCACTCTTCTACTCTACAGTGTTCCTATAGGGCCAGAACAGTGAGCTTGCTCAGAACATAAGAACTTTGCTTTCTACACACACGGTCCTTATCTAGTTCAACTCTGCTTAGGAAACTGACAAGAACAGTAGCTCCTCTTCAGTCCGATACACTGTACTTGCTGGAAACAGACGCGAGTGCTATTTGCACTGTGTATGGCAATGGGAGCACAATAGTGACTTTCCTTACCAGAAAACAACTCTTGCTCGTAGGACCAAAAACTGCATGTGATTCAACTCCTTTTAGGACTGGGAAACAAATGCTAGATCGCCTTACATGAAACACTCTCTGCTTTTGAGAAAAGAGCACTCTTCTACTCTACTGTGTTTCCTATGGGGTCCAAACAGGGAGCTTGCTCAGAACAAAGAACTGTGCTTCCTACACACATGGACCATATCTAGTTCAACTATGCTTAGGAAACTGACAAGAACAGTAGCTCCTCTTCAGTCCGATACACTGTACTTGCTGGGAACAGACGCGAGTGCTATTTGCACTGTGTATGGCAAAGGGAGCACATTAGTGACTTTCCTTAACAGAAAACAACTCTTGCTCGTAGGACCAGAAATTGCATGTGACTCAACTCCATTTAGTACTGGGAAACAAATGATAGCTTGCCTTACAAAAAACACACTGTGCTTTTGAGAAAAGAGCACTCTTCTACTCTACTGTGTTTCCTATGGGGTCCGAACAGTGAGCTTGCTCAGAACAAAAGAACTGTGCTTCCTACACACACGGCCATATCTAGTTCAATTCTGCTTAGGAACCTGACAAGAACAGTAGATCCTCTTCAGTCCTATACACTGTACTTGCTGCGAACAGACGCCAGTGCTATTTGTCCTGTGTATGGCAATGGCAGCACAATAGTGACTATTCTTACCATAAAACAACTCTTGCTCATAGGACAGAAACTGCATGTGATTCCACTCCATTTAGGACTGGGAAACAAATGCTAGCTCGCCTTACAAGAAACACACTGTGCTTTAGAGAAAAGAGCACTCTCATACTCTACTGTGTTTCCTATGGGGTCCAAACAGTGAGCTTGCTCAGAACATAAGAACTGTTCTTCCTACACACAAGGACCATATGTAGTTCAACTCTGCTTAGGAAACTGACAAGAACAGTAGCTCCTCTTCAGTCCAATACACTGTGCTTGCTGGAAACAGACGTGAGTGCTATTTGCACTGTGTATGGCAAAGGGAGCACAATAGTGACTTTCCATATCAGAAAACAACTCTTGCTCGTAGGACCAGAAACTGCATGTGACTCAACTCCATTTAGGACTGGGAAACAAATGATAGCTTGCCTTACAAAAAACACACTCTGCTTTTGAGAAAAGAGCACTCTTCTACTCTACTGTGTTTCCTATGGGGTCCGAACAGTGAGCTTGCTCAGAACAAAAGAACTGTGCTTCCTACACACACGGCCATATCTAGTTCAATTCTGCTTAGGAACCTGACAAGAACAGTAGATCCTCTTCAGTCTTATACACTGTACTTGCTGTGTACAGACGCCAGTGCTATTTGTCCTGTGTATGGCAATGGCAGCACAATAGTGACTATTCTTACCATAAAACAACTCTTGCTCGTAGGACAGAAACTGCATGTGATTCCACTCCATTTAGGACTGGGAAACAAATGCTAGCTCGCCTTACAAGAAACACACTGTGCTTTAGAAAAAAGAGCACTCTTCTACTCTACTGTGTTTCCTATGGGGTCCAAACAGTGAGCTTGCTCAGAACATAAGAACTGTGCTTCCCACACACAAGGACCATATGTAGTTCAACTCTGCTTAGGAAACTGACAAGAACAGTAGCTCCTATTCAGTCCGATACACTGTGCTTGCTGGGAACAGACGCGAGTGCTATTTGCACTGTGTATGGCATTTGGAGCGCAATAGTGACTCTTCTTACCAGAAAACAACTCTTGCTTGTAGGACCAAAAACTGCCTGTGACTCAACTCCATTTAGGACTGGGAAACAAACGCGAGCTCGCCTTACAAGAAACACACTCTGCTTTAGAGAAAGAGCACTCTTCTACTCTACTGTGTTTCCTATAGGGCCAGAACAGTGAGCTTGCTCAGAACAAATGAACTGTGCTTCCTAGATACATGGGCCATATCTAGTTCAACTCTGCTTAGGAGACTGACAAGAACAGTAGCTCCTCTTCAGTCCTATACACTGTACTTGCTGGGAACAGACGCGAGTGCTATTTGCACTGTGTATGGCAATGAGAGCGCAATAGTGGCTTTCCTTACCAGAAAACAACTCTTGCTCGTAGGACCACACACTGCATGTGATTCAACGCCATTTAGGACTGGGAAACAAATGCTAGCTCGCCTTACAAGAAACACACTCTGCTTTTGAGAAAAGAGCACTCTTCTACTCTACTGTGTTTCTTATAGGACCAGAACAGTGAGCTTGCTCAGAACATAAGAACTGTGCTTTCTACACACACGGTCCTTATCTAGTTCAACTCTGCTTAGGAAACTGACAAGAACAGTAGCTCCTCTTCAGTCCGATACACTGTACTTGCTGGGAACAGACGCGAGTGCTATTTGCACTGTGTATGGCAATGGGAGAGCAATAGTGACTTTCCTTACCAGAAAACAACTCTTGCTTGTAGGACCAGAAACTGCATGTGATTCAACTCCATTTAGGACTGGGAAACAAACGCTAGCTAGCCTTACAAGAAACACACTCTTCTTTTGAGAAAAGAGCACTCTTCTACTCTACTGTGTTTCCTATGGGGTCCAAACAGTGAGCTTGCTCAGAACAAAGAACTGTGCTTCCTACACACACGGACCATATCTAGTTCAACTCTGCTTAGGAAACTGATAAGAACAGTAGCTCCTCTTCAGTCCGATACACTGTACTTGCTGGAAACAGACGCGAGTGCTATTTGCACTGTGTATGGCAATGACAGCGCAATAGTGACTCTCCTTACCAGAAATTACTCTTGCTCGTAGGAACAAAAACTGCATGTGATTCAACGCCATTTAGGACTGGGAAACAAATGCTAGCTCGCCTTACAAGAAACACACTCTGCTTCTGAGAAATGAGCACTCTTCTACTCTACTGTGTTTCCTATGGGGCCCAAACAGTGAGCTTGCTCAGAACAAAGAACTGTGCTTACTACACACATGGACCATATCTAGTTCAACTCTGCTTAGGAAACTGACAAGAACAGTAGCTCCTCTTCAGTCCAATACACTGTACTTGCGGGGAAGAGACGCGAGTGCTATTTGCACTGTGTATGGCAATTGGAGCACAATAGTGACTCGTCTTACCAGAAAACAACTCTTGCTCGTAGGACAAAAAACTGCATGTGACTCAACTCCATTTAGGTCTGGGAAACAAACGCTAGCTCGCCTTACAAGAAACTCACTCTGCTTTAGAGAAAAGAGCACTCTTCTACTCTACTGTGTTTCCTATGGAGTCCGAACAGTGAGCTTTCTCAGAACAAAAGAACTGTGCTTCCTACACACACAGCCATATCTAGTTCAATTCTGTTTAGGAAACTGACAAGAACTGTAGCTCCTCTTCAGTCTGATACACTGTACTTGCTGGGAACAGACGCGAATGCTATTTGCACTGTGTATGGCAAAGGGAGCACAATAGTGACTTTACTTACCAGAAAACAACTCTTGCTTGTAGGACCAGAAATTGCATGTGATTCAACTCCATTTAGGACTGGGAAACAAACGATAGCTTGCCTTACAAAAAACACACTCTGCTTTTGAGAAAAGAGCACTCTTCTACTCTACTGTGTTTCCTTTTGGGTCCGAACAGTGAGCTTGCTCAGAACAAAAGAACTGTGCTTCCTACACACACGGCCATATCTAGTTCAATTCTGCTTAGGAACCTGACAAGAACAGTAGATCCTGTTCAGTCCAGTACACTGTACTTGCTGCGAACAGACGCCAGTACTATTTGTCCTGTGTATGGAAATGGCAGCACAATAGTGACTATTCTTACCATAAAACAACTCTTGCTCGTAAGACAGAAACTGCATGTGATTCCACTCCATTTAGGACTGGGAAACAAACGCTAGCTCACCTTACAAGAAACACACTCTGCTTTAGAGAAAAGAGCACTCTTCTACTCTACTGTGTTTCCTATGGCTTCCAAACAGTGAGCTTGCTCAGAACAAAAGTACTGTGCATCCTACACACAAGGACCATATGTAGTTCAACTCTGCTTAGGAAACTGACAAGAAAAGTAGCTCCCATTCAGTCCAATACACTGTACTTGCTGGAAACAGACGCGAGTGCTATTTGCACTGTGTATGGCAATGGGAGCACAATAGTGACTTTCCTTACCAGAAAACAACTCTTGCTCGTAGGACCAAAAACTGCATGTGATTCAACTCCTTTTAGGACTGGGAAACAAATGCTAGATCGCCTTACATGAAACACTCTCTGCTTTTGAGAAAAGAGCACTCTTCTACTCTACTGTGTTTCCTATGGGGTCCAAACAGGGAGCTTGCTCAGAACAAAGAACTGTGCTTCCTACACACATGGACCATATCTAGTTCAACTATGCTTAGGAAACTGACAAGAACAGTAGCTCCTCTTCAGTCCGATACACTGTACTTGCTGGGAACAGACGCGAGTGCTATTTGCACTGTGTATGGCAAAGGGAGCACATTAGTGACTTTCCTTAACAGAAAACAACTCTTGCTCGTAGGACCAGAAATTGCATGTGACTCAACTCCATTTAGTACTGGGAAACAAATGATAGCTTGCCTTACAAAAAACACACTGTGCTTTTGAGAAAAGAGCACTCTTCTACTCTACTGTGTTTCCTATGGGGTCCGAACAGTGAGCTTGCTCAGAACAAAAGAACTGTGCTTCCTACACACACGGCCATATCTAGTTCAATTCTGCTTAGGAACCTGACAAGAACAGTAGATCCTCTTCAGTCCTATACACTGTACTTGCTGCGAACAGACGCCAGTGCTATTTGTCCTGTGTATGGCAATGGCAGCACAATAGTGACTATTCTTACCATAAAACAACTCTTGCTCATAGGACAGAAACTGCATGTGATTCCACTCCATTTAGGACTGGGAAACAAATGCTAGCTCGCCTTACAAGAAACACACTGTGCTTTAGAGAAAAGAGCACTCTTCTACTCTACTGTGTTTCCTATGGGGTCCAAACAGTGAGCTTGCTCAGAACATAAGAACTGTTCTTCCTACACACAAGGACCATATGTAGTTCAACTCTGCTTAGGAAACTGACAAGAACAGTAGCTCCTCTTCAGTCCAATACACTGTGCTTGCTGGAAACAGACGTGAGTGCTATTTGCACTGTGTATGGCAAAGGGAGCACAATAGTGACTTTCCATATCAGAAAACAACTCTTGCTCGTAGGACCAGAAACTGCATGTGACTCAACTCCATTTAGGACTGGGAAACAAATGATAGCTTGCCTTACAAAAAACACACTCTGCTTTTGAGAAAAGAGCACTCTTCTACTCTACTGTGTTTCCTATGGGGTCCGAACAGTGAGCTTGCTCAGAACAAAAGAACTGTGCTTCCTACACACACGGCCATATCTAGTTCAATTCTGCTTAGGAACCTGACAAGAACAGTAGATCCTCTTCAGTCTTATACACTGTACTTGCTGTGTACAGACGCCAGTGCTATTTGTCCTGTGTATGGCAATGGCAGCACAATAGTGACTATTCTTACCATAAAACAACTCTTGCTCGTAGGACAGAAACTGCATGTGATTCCACTCCATTTAGGACTGGGAAACAAATGCTAGCTCGCCTTACACGAAACACACTGTGCTTTAGAAAAAAGAGCACTCTTCTACTCTACTGTGTTTCCTATGGGGTCCAAACAGTGAGCTTGCTCAGAACATAAGAACTGTGCTTCCCACACACAAGGACCATATGTAGTTCAACTCTGCTTAGGAAACTGACAAGAACAGTAGCTCCTATTCAGTCCGATACACTGTGCTTGCTGGGAACAGACGCGAGTGCTATTTGCACTGTGTATGGCATTTGGAGCGCAATAGTGACTCTTCTTACCAGAAAACAACTCTTGCTTGTAGGACCAAAAACTGCCTGTGACTCAACTCCATTTAGGACTGGGAAACAAACGCTAGCTCGCCTTACAAGAAACACACTCTGCTTTAGAGAAAGAGCACTCTTCTACTCTACTGTGTTTCCTATAGGGCCAGAACAGTGAGCTTGCTCAGAACAAATGAACTGTGCTTCCTAGATACATGGGCCATATCTAGTTCAACTCTGCTTAGGAGACTGACAAGAACAGTAGCTCCTCTTCAGTCCTATACACTGTACTTGCTGGGAACAGACGCGAGTGCTATTTGCACTGTGTATGGCAATGAGAGCGCAATAGTGGCTTTCCTTACCAGAAAACAACTCTTGCTCGTAGGACCACACACTGCATGTGATTCAACGCCATTTAGGACTGGGAAACAAATGCTAGCTCGCCTTACAAGAAACACACTCTGCTTTTGAGAAAAGAGCACTCTTCTACTCTACTGTGTTTCTTATAGGACCAGAACAGTGAGCTTGCTCAGAACATAAGAACTGTGCTTTCTACACACACGGTCCTTATCTAGTTCAACTCTGCTTAGGAAACTGACAAGAACAGTAGCTCCTCTTCAGTCCGATACACTGTACTTGCTGGGAACAGACGCGAGTGCTATTTGCACTGTGTATGGCAATGGGAGAGCAATAGTGACTTTCCTTACCAGAAAACAACTCTTGCTTGTAGGACCAGAAACTGCATGTGATTCAACTCCATTTAGGACTGGGAAACAAACGCTAGCTAGCCTTACAAGAAACACACTCTTCTTTTGAGAAAAGAGCACTCTTCTACTCTACTGTGTTTCCTATGGGGTCCAAACAGTGAGCTTGCTCAGAACAAAGAACTGTGCTTCCTACACACACGGACCATATCTAGTTCAACTCTGCTTAGGAAACTGATAAGAACAGTAGCTCCTCTTCAGTCCGATACACTGTACTTGCTGGAAACAGACGCGAGTGCTATTTGCACTGTGTATGGCAATGACAGCGCAATAGTGACTCTCCTTACCAGAAATTACTCTTGCTCGTAGGAACAAAAACTGCATGTGATTCAACGCCATTTAGGACTGGGAAACAAATGCTAGCTCGCCTTACAAGAAACACACTCTGCTTCTGAGAAATGAGCACTCTTCTACTCTACTGTGTTTCCTATGGGGCCCAAACAGTGAGCTTGCTCAGAACAAAGAACTGTGCTTACTACACACATGGACCATATCTAGTTCAACTCTGCTTAGGAAACTGACAAGAACAGTAGCTCCTCTTCAGTCCAATACACTGTACTTGCGGGGAAGAGACGCGAGTGCTATTTGCACTGTGTATGGCAATTGGAGCACAATAGTGACTCGTCTTACCAGAAAACAACTCTTGCTCGTAGGACAAAAAACTGCATGTGACTCAACTCCATTTAGGTCTGGGAAACAAACGCTAGCTCGCCTTACAAGAAACTCACTCTGCTTTAGAGAAAAGAGCACTCTTCTACTCTACTGTGTTTCCTATGGAGTCCGAACAGTGAGCTTTCTCAGAACAAAAGAACTGTGCTTCCTACACACACAGCCATATCTAGTTCAATTCTGCTTAGGAAACTGACAAGAACTGTAGCTCCTCTTCAGTCTGATACACTGTACTTGCTGGGAACAGACGCGAATGCTATTTGCACTGTGTATGGCAAAGGGAGCACAATAGTGACTTTACTTACCAGAAAACAACTCTTGCTTGTAGGACCAGAAATTGCATGTGATTCAACTCCATTTAGGACTGGGAAACAAACGATAGCTTGCCTTACAAAAAACACACTCTGCTTTTGAGAAAAGAGCACTCTTCTACTCTACTGTGTTTCCTTTTGGGTCCGAACAGTGAGCTTGCTCAGAACAAAAGAACTGTGCTTCCTACACACACGGCCATATCTAGTTCAATTCTGCTTAGGAACCTGACAAGAACAGTAGATCCTGTTCAGTCCAGTACACTGTACTTGCTGCGAACAGACGCCAGTACTATTTGTCCTGTGTATGGAAATGGCAGCACAATAGTGACTATTCTTACCATAAAACAATTCTTGCTCGTAAGACAGAAACTGCATGTGATTCCACTCCATTTAGGACTGGGAAACAAACGCTAGCTCACCTTACAAGAAACACACTCTGCTTTAGAGAAAAGAGCACTCTTCTACTCTACTGTGTTTCCTATGGCTTCCAAACAGTGAGCTTGCTCAGAACAAAAGTACTGT
Organism: Peromyscus eremicus; assembly: GCF_949786415.1. Lineage (NCBI taxonomy): Eukaryota > Metazoa > Chordata > Mammalia > Rodentia > Cricetidae > Peromyscus > Peromyscus eremicus. The sequence continues at coordinate 347,298 of NW_026734431.1, forward strand.
GCATCCTACACACAAGGACCATATGTAGTTCAACTCTGCTTAGGAAACTGACAAGAAAAGTAGCTCCCATTCAGTCCAATACACTGTACTTGCTGGGAAAAGACGCGAGTGTTATTTGCACTGTGTATGGCAATGGGAGCGCAATAGTGACTTTCCTTACCAGAAAACAACTCTTGTTCGTAGGACCAGAAACTGCATGTGATTCAACTCCATTTAGGACTAGGAAACAAACGCTAGCTCGCCTTACAAGAAACACACTCTGCTTTTGAGAAAAGAGCACTCTTCTACTCTACAGTGTTTCCTATAGGGCCAGAACAGTGAGCTTGCTCAGAACATAAGAACTGTGCTTTCTACACACACGGTCCTTATCTAGTTCAACTCTGCTTAGGAAACTGACAAGAACAGTAGCTCCTCTTCAGTCCGATACACTGTACTTGCTGGGAACAGACGCGAGTGCTATTTGCACTGTGTATGGCAATGGGAGCGCAATAGTTACTTTCCTTACCAGAAAACAACTCTTGCTCATAGGACCAGAAATTGCATGTGATTCAACTCCATTTAGGACTGGGAAACAAACGCTAGCTCACCTTACAAGAAACACACTCTGCTTTAGAGAAAAGAGCACTCTTCTACTCTACTGTGTTTCCTATAGGGCCAGAAAAGTGAGCTTGCTCAGAACAAAACAACTGTGCTTCCTACACACACGGGCCATATCTAGTTCAACTCTTCTTAGGAAACTGACAAGAACAGTAGCTCCTCTTCAGTCCAATACACTGTACTTGCTGATAACAGATGCGAGTGCTATCTGCACTGTGAATGGCAATTGGAGCACTAAAGTGACTCGTCTTACCAGAAAACAACTCTTGCTCGTAGGACAAAAAACTGCATGTGACTCAACTCCATTTAGGACTGGGAAACAAACTGTAGTTCGCCTTATAAGAAACACACTCTGCTTTTGAGAAAAGAGCAGTATTCTACTCTAATGTGTTTCCTATTGGGCCAGAACATTGAGCTTGCTCAGAAAAAAAGAACTGTGCTTCCTACACACCCGGCCATATCTAGTTCAATTCTGCTTAGGAACCTGACAAGAACAGTAGATCCTGTTCAGTCCAATACACTGTACTTGCTGCGAAAAGACGCCAGTACTATTTGTCCTGTGTATGGAAATGGCAGCACAATAGTGACTATTCTTACCATAAAACAACTCTTGCTCATAGGACAGAAACTGCATGTGATTCCACTCCATTTAGGACTGGGAAACAAACACTAACTCGCCTTACCAGAAACACACTCTGCTTTAGAGAAAAGAGCACTCTTCTACTCTACTGTGTTTCCTATGGCTTCCAAACAGTGAGTTTGCTCAGAACAAAAGTACTGTGCTTCCTACACACAAGGACCATATGTAGTTCAACTCTGCTTAGGAAACTGACAAGAACAGTATCTCCTCTTCAGTCCAATACACTGTACTTGCTGCGAAAAGACGCGAGTGCTATTTGCACTGTGTATGGCAATGGGAGCGCAATAGTGACTTTCCTTACCAGAAAACAACTCTTGTTCTTAGGACCAGAAACTGCATGTGATTCAACTCCATTTAGGACTAAAAAACAAACGCTAGCTCGCCTTACAAGAACCACACTCTGCTTTTGAGAAAAGAGCACTCTTCTACTCTACTGTGTTTCCTAATGGTCCGAAAAGTGATCTTGCTCAGAACAAAAGCACTGTGCTTCCTACACACACGGCCATATCTAGTTCAATTCTGCTTAGGAACCTGACAAGAACAGTAGATCCTCTTCAGTCCAATACACTTTACTTGCTGGGAATAGAGGCCAGTGCTATTTGTCCTGTGTATGGCAATGGCAGCGCAATAGTGACTATTCTTACCATAAAACAACTCTTGCTCGTAGAACCAGAAACTGCATGTGATTCCACTCCATTTAGGACTGGGAAACAAACGCTAGCTCGCCTTACAAGAAACACACTCTGCTTTTGAGAAAAGAGCACTCTTCTACTCTATGGTGTTTCCTATGGGGTCCAAACAGTGAGCTTGCTCAGAACAAAAGAACTGTGCTTCCTACACACATGGACCATATCTAGTTCAACTCTGCTTAGGAAACTGACAAGAGCAGTAGCTACTCTTCAGTCCAATACACTGTACTTGCTGGGAACAGACGCGAGTGCTATTTGCACTGTGTATGGCATTTGGAGCGCAATAGTGACTCTTCTTACCAGAAAACAACTCTTGCTCGTAGGACCAAAAACTGTCTGTGACTCAACTCCATTTAGGACTGGGAAACAAACGCGAGCTCGCGTTACAAGAAACACACTCTGCTTTAGAGAAAACAGCACTCTTCTAATCTACTGTGTTTCCTTTTGGGTCCGAACAGTGAGCTTGCTCAGAACCAAAGAACTGTGCTTCCTACACACACGGGCCATATCCAGTTCAACTCTGCTTAGGAAACTGACAAGAACAGTAGCTCCTCTTCAGTCCAATACACTGTACATGCTGGGAACAAACGGGAGTGCTATTTGCACTGTGTATGGCAATGAGAGCGCAATAGTGACTTTCCTTACCAGAAAACAACTATTGCTCGTAGGACAAAAAACTGCATGTGACTCAACTCCATTTAGGACTGGGAAACAAACTCTAGCTCGCCTTACAAGAAACACACTCTGCTTTTGAGAAAAGAGCAGTATTCTACTCTAATGTGTTTCCTATGGGGTCCAAACAGTGAGCTTGCTCAGAACAAAAGAACTGTGCTTCCTACACACACGGACCATATGTAGTTCAACTCTGCTTAGGAAACTGACAAGAACAGTATCTCCTCTTCAGTCCAATACACTGTACTTTCTGGGAACAGACGCGAGTGCTATTTGCACTGTGTATGGCAATGAGATCGCAATAGTGACTTTCCTTACCAGAAAACAACTCTTGCTCGTAGGACCAGAAACTGCATGTGATTCAACGCCATTTTGGACTGGGAAACAAATGCTAGCTTGCCTTACAAGAAACGCACTCTGCTTTTGAGAAAAGAGCACTCTTCTACTCTACTGTGTTTCCTATGGGGTCCAAACAGTGAGCTTGCTCAGAACAAAAGAACTGTGCTTTTTACACACATGGACCATATCTAGCTCAACTCTGCTTATGAAACTGACAAGAACAGTAGATCCTCTTCAGTCCAATACACTGTAATTGCTGGGAACAGACGCGAGTGCTTTTGCTCTGTGTATGGCAATGACAGCGCAATAGTGACTTTTTTTTACCAGAAAACAACTCTTGCTCGTAGGAACACAAACTGCATGTGATTCAACGCCATTTAGGACTGGGAAACAAATGCTAGCTCGCCTTACAAGAAACACTCTCTGCTTTTTAGAAAAGAGCACTCTTCTACTCTACTGTGTTTCCTATGGGGTCCGAACAGTGAGCTTTCTCAGAAAAAAAGAACTGTGCTTCCTACACACACAGCCATATCTAGTTCAATACTGCTTAGGAACCTGACAAGAACAATAGCTCCTCTTCAGTCCAATACACTGTACTGCTGGGAACAGAAGCCAGTGCTATTTGTCCTGTGTATGGCAATGGCAGCGCAATAGTAACTATTCTTATCATAAAACAACTCTTGCTCGTAGGACCAGAAACTGCATGTGATTCAACTCCATTTAGGACTGGGAAACAAACGCTAGCTCGCCTTAAAAGAAACACAATCTGCTTTAGAGAAAAGAGCACTCTTCTACTCTACTGTGTTTCCTATATGGCCAGAACAGTGAGCTTGCTCTGAACAAAAGAACTGTGCTTCCTACACACGGGCCATATCTAGTTCAACTCTGCTTAGGAAACTGACAAGAACAGTAGCTCCTCTTCAGTCCGATACACTGTACTTGCTGGGAACAGACGCGAGTGCTATTTGCACTGTGTATGGCAAAGGGAGCGCAATAGTGACTTTCCTTACCAGAAAACAACTCTTGCTCGTAGGACCAGAAACTGCATGTGATTCAACGCCATTTAGGACTGGGAAACAAATGCTAGCTAGCCTTACAAGAAACACGCTCTGCTTCTGAGAAAAGAGCACTCTTCTACTCTACTGTGTTTCCTATGGGGTCCATACAGTGAGCTTGCTCAGAACAAAAGAACTGTGCTTCCTACACACATCGACCATATCTAGTTCAACTCTGCTTAGGAAACTGACAAGAACAGTAGCTCCTCTTCAGTCCAATACACTGTACTTGCGGGGAAGAGACGCAAGTGCTATTTGCACTGTGTATGGCAATTGGAGCACAATAGTGACTCGTCTTACCAGAAAACAACTCTTGCTCGTAGGACAAAAAACTGCATGTGTCTCAACTCCATTTAGGTCTGGGAAACAAACGCTAGCTCGCCTTACAAGAAACTCACTCTGCTTTAGGTAAAAAAGCACTCTTCTACTCTACTGTGTTTCCTATAGGGCCAGAACAGTGAGCTTGCTCAGAACAAAAGAACTGTGCTTCCTACACACGGGCCATATCTAGTTCAACTCTGCTTAGGAAACTGACAAGAACAGTAGCTCCTCTTCAGTCCGATACACTGTACTTGCTGGGAACAGACGCGAGTGCTATTTGCACTGTGTATGGCAATGGGAGCGCAATAGTGACTTTCCTTACCAGAAAACAACTCTTGCTCGTAGGACCAGAAACTGCATGTGACTCAACTCCATTTAGAACTGGGAAACAAACTCTAGTTCGCCTTACAAGAAACACACTGTGCTTTTGAGAAAAGAGCAGTATTCTACTCTAATGTGTTTCCTATTGGGCCAGAACATTGAGCTTCCTCAGAAAAAAAGAACTGTGCTTCCTACACAAACGACCATATCTAGTTCAATTCTGCTTAGGAACCTGACAAGAACAGTAGATCCTGTTCAGTCCAATACACTGTACTTGCTGCGAAAAGACGCCAGTACTATTTGTCCTGTGTATGGAAATGGCAGCACAATAGTGACTATTCTTACCATAAAACAACTCTTGCTCGTAGGACAGAAACTGCATGTGATTCCACTCCATTTAGGACTGGGAAACAAACGTTAGCTCGCCTTACCAGAAACACACTCTGCTTTAGAGAAAAGAGCACTCTTCTACTCTACTGTGTTTCCTATGGCTTCCAAACAGTGAGCTTGCTCAGAACAAAAGTACTGTGCTTCCTACACACAAGGACCATATGTAGTTCAACTCTGCTTACGAAACTGACAAGAACAAGAGCTCCTATTCAGTCCAATACACTGTACTTGCTGTGAAAAGACGCGAGTGCTATTTGCACTGTGTATGGCAATGGGAGCGCAATAGTGACTTTCCTTACTAGAAAACATCTCTTGTTCGTAGGACCAGAAACTGCATGTGATTCAACTCCATTTAGGACTAAAAAACAAACGCTAGCTTGCCTTACAAGAACCACACTCTGCTTGTGAGAAAAGAGCACTCTTCTACTCTACTGTGTTTCCCATAATGCCAGAACAGTGAGCTTGCTCAGAACATAAGAACTGTGCTTTCTACACACACGGTCCTTATCTAGTTCAACTCAGCATAGGAAACTGACAAGAACAGTAGCTCCACTTCAGCCCGTTACACTGTACTTGCTGGGAACAGACGCGAGTGCAATTTGCACTGTGTATGGCAATGGGAGCGCAGTAGTTACTTTCCTTACCAGAAAACAACTCTTGCTCGTAGGACCAAAAATTGCATGTGATTCAACTCCATTTAGGACTAGGAAACAAATGCTAGCTCGCCTTACAAGAAACACACTCTGCTTTTGAGAAAAGAGCACTCTTCTACTCTACTGTGTTTCCTAGGGGTCCGAAAAGTGATCTTGCTCAGAACAACAGCACTGTGCTTCCTACACACATGGCCATATCTAGTTCAATTCTTCTTAGGAACCTGACAAGAACAGTAGATCCTCTTCTGTCCAATACACTTTACTTGCTGGGAATAGAGGCCAGTGCTATTTGTCCTCTGTATGGCAATGGCAGCGCAATAGTGACTATTCTTACCATAAAACAACTCTTGCTCGTAGAACCAGAAACTGCATGTGATTCAACTCCGTTTAGGACTGGGAAACAAATGCTAGCTTGCCTTACATGAAACACTCTCTGCTTTTGAGAAAAGAGCACTCTTCTACTCTACTGTGTTTCCTATGGGGTCCAAACAGTGAGCTTGCTCAGAACAAAGAACTGTGCTTCCTACACAAATGGACCATATCTAGTTCAACTCTGCTTAGGAAACTGACAAGAACAGTAGCTCCTGTACAGTCGGATACACTGTACTTGCTGGGAACAGACGCGAGTGCTATTTGCACTGTGTATGGCAAAGGGAGCACAATAGTGACTTTCCTTACCAGAAAACAACTCTTGCTCGTAGGACCAGAAACTGCATGTGATTCAACGCCATTTAGGACTGGGAAACAAATGATAGCTTGCCTTACAAAAAACACACTGTGCTTTTGAGAAAAGAGCACTCTTCTACTCTACTGTGTTTCCTATGGGGTTCGAACAGTGAGCTTGATCAGAACAAAAGAACTGTGCTTCCTACACACACGACCATATCTAGTTCAATTCTGCTTAGGAACCTGACAAGAACAGTAGATCCTCTTCAGTCCAATACACTGTACTTGCTGCGAACAGACGCCAGTGCTATTGTTCCTGTGTGTGGCAATGGCAGCACAATAGTGACTATTTTTACCATAAAACAACTCTTGCTCGTAGGACAGAAACTGCATGTGATTCCACTCCATTTAGGACTGGGAAACAAACGCTAGCTGGCCTTACAAGAAACACACTCTGCTTTAGAGAAAAGAGCACTCTTCTACTCTACTGTGTTTCCAATGGGGTCCAAACAGTGAGCTTGCTCAGAACAAAAGAACTGTGCTTCCTACACACAAGGACCATATGTAGTTCAACTCTGCTTACGAAACTGATAAAAACAGTAGCTCCTATTCAGTCCAATACACTGTACTTGCTGGGAAAAGACGCGAGTGCTATTTGCCCTGTGTATGGCAATGGGAGCGCAATTGTGACTTTCCTTACCAGAAAACAACTCTTGTTCGTAGGACCAGAAACTGCATGTGATTCAACTCCATTTAGGACTGGGAAATAAACGCTAGCTCGCCTTACAAGAAACACACTCTGCTTTTGAGAAAAGAGCACTCTTCTACTCTACTGTGTTTCCTATGGCGTCCAAACAGTGAGCTTGCTCAGAACAAAAGAACTGTGCTTCCTACACACAAGGACCATATCTAGTTCAACTCTGCTTAGGAAACTGACAAGAACAGTAGCTCCTATTCAGTCCAATACACTGTACTTGCTGGGAACAGACGCGAGTGCTATTAGCACTGTGTATGGCATTTGGAGCGCAATAGTGACTCTTCTTACCAGAAAACAACTCTTGCTCGTAGGACCAAAAACTGTCTGTGACTCAACTCCATTTAGGACTGGACAACAAACGTGAGCTCGCCGTACAAGAAACACACTCTGCTTTAGAGAAAAGAGCACTTTTCTACTCTACTGTGTTTCCTATGGCTTCCAAACAGTGAGCTTGCTCAGAATAAAAGAACTGTGCTTCCTACACACACGGACCATATCTAGTTCAACTCTGCTTAGGAAACTGACAAGAACAGTAGCTCCTATTCAGTCCAATACACTGTACTTTCTGGGAAAAAAGGCAAGTGCTATTTGCCTTGTGTAGGACAATGGGAGCGCAATAGTGACTTTTCTTACCAGAAAAAAACTCTTGTTCGTAGGACCAGAAACTGCATGTGATTCAACTCCATTTAGGACTAGGAAACAAACGCTAGCTCGCCTTAAAAAACACACTCTGCTTTTGAGAAAAGAGCACTCTTCTACTCTACTGTGTTTCCTATAGGGCCAGAACAGTGAGCTTGCTCAGAACATAAGAACGGTGCTTCCTACACACACGGGCCATATCTAGTTCAACTCTGCTTAGGAAACTGACAAGAACAGTAGCTCCTCTTCAGTCCGATACACTGTACTTGCTGGGAAAAGACGTGAGAGCTATTTGCACTATGTATAAAGGGGAGCACAATAGTGACTTTCCTTACCAGAAAACAACTCTTGCTCTTAGGACCAGAAACTGCATGTGATTCAACTCCATTTAGGACTGGGAAACAAACGCTAGCTCGCCTTACAAGAAACACACTCTGCTTTTGAGAAAAGAGCACTCTTCTACTCTACTGTATTTCCTATGGTGTCCTAACAGTGAGCTTGCTCAGAACATAAGAACTGTGCTTCCTACACACACGGCCATATCTAGTTCAATTCTGCTTAGGAACCTGACAAGAACAGTAGATCCTCTTCAGTCCAATACACTGTACTTGCTGGGAAGAGACGCCAGTGCTATTTGTACTGTGTATGGCAATGGCAGCGCAATAGTGACTCTTCTTACAATAAAACAACTCTTGCTCTTAGGAGAAGATACTGCATGTGATTCAACTCCATTTAGGACTGGGAAACAAACGCTAGCTCGCCTTACAAGAAACACACTCTGCTTTTGAGAAAAGAGCACTCTTCTACTCTACTGTGTTTCCAATGGGGCCCGAACAGTGAGCTTGGTCAGAACAAAAGAACTGTGCTTCCTACACACATGGCCATATCTAGTTCAATTCTGCTTAGGAACCTGACCAGAGCAGTAGACCCTCTTCAGTCCAATACACTGTACTTGCTGGGAACAGGTGCCAGTGCTATTTGTCCTGTATATGGCAATGGCAGTGCAATAGTGACTATTCTTACCATAAAACAACTCTTGATCGTAGGACCACAAACTGCATGTGCTTCCACTCCATTTAGGACTGGGAAACAAACGCTAGCTCGCCTTACAAGAAACACACTCTGCTTTTGAGAAAAGAGCACTCTTCTACTCTACTGTGTTTCCTATCGGGTCCAAACAGTGAGCTTGGTCAGAACAAAAGAACTGTGCTTCCTACACACATGGACCATATCTAATTCAACTCTGCTTAGGAAACTGACAAGAACAGTAGCTCGTATTCAGTCCAATACACTGTACTTGCTGAGAACAGACGGGAGTGCTCTTTGCACTGTGTATGGCAATGGGAGCGCTATAGTGACTTTCCTTACCAGAAAACAACTCTTGCTCGTAGGACAAGAAACTGCATGTGATTCAACTCCATTTAGAACTGGGAAACAAATGCTAGCTCGCCTTACATGAAACACACTCTGCTTTTGAGAAAAGTGCACTCTTCTACTCTTCTGTGTTTCCTATGTGGTCCAAACAGTGAGCTTGCTCAGAACAAAAGAACTGTGCTTCCTACACACACGGGCCATATCTAGTTCAACTCTGCTTAGGAAAAAAACAAGAACAGTAGCTCCTCTACAGTCGAATACACTGTACTTGCGGGGAACAGACGCGAGTGCTATTTGCACTGTGTATGGCAATTGGAGCACAATAGTGACTTGTCTTACCAGAAAACAACTCTTGCTCGTAGGAAAAAAAACTGCATGTGACTCAACTCCATTTAGGACTAGGAAACAAACGCTAGCTCGACTTCCAAGAAACACACTCTGCTTTTGAGAAAAGAGCACTCTTCTACTCTACTGTATTTCCTATGGTGTCCGAACAGTGAGCTTGCTCAGAACATAAGAACTGTGCTTCTTACACACACGGCCATATCTAGTTCAATTCTGCTTAGGAACCTGACAAGAACAGTAGATCCTCTTCAGTCCAATACACTGTACTTGCTGGGAACAGACGCCAGTGCTATTTGTACTGTGTATGGCAATGGCAGCGCAATAGTGACTCTTCTTACCATAAAACAACTCTTGCTCTTAGGACAAGAAACTGCATGTGATTCAACTCCATTTAGGACTGGGAAACAAACTCTAGCTCGCCTTATAAGAAACACACTCTACTTTTGAGAAAAGAGCACTCTTATACTCTACTGTGTTTCCTATGGGCTCCGAACATTGAGCTTGCTCAGAACAAAAGAACTGTGCTTCCTACACACACGGCCATATCTAGTTCAATTCTGCTTAGGAACCTGACCAGAGCAGTAGATCCTCTTCAGTCCAATACACTGTACTTGCTGGGAACAGACGCCAGTGCTATTTGTCCTGTATATGACAATGGCAGTGCAATAGTGAGTATTCTTACCACAAAACAACTCTTGCTCGTAGGACCAGAAACTGCATGTGATTCCACTCCATTTAGGACTGGGAAACAAACGCTAGCTCGCCTTACAAGAAACACACTCTGCTTTAGAGAAAAGAGCACTCTTCTACTCCACTGTGTTTCCTATGGGGTCCAAACAGTGAGCTTGTTCAGAACAAAAGAACTATGCTTCCTACACACATGGACCATATCTAGTTCAACTCTGCTTAGGAAACTGACAAGAACAGTAGCTCCTATTCAGTCCAATACACTGTACTTGCTGGGAACAGACGCGAGTGCTATTTGCACTGTGTATGGCATTTAGAGCGCAATAGTGACTCTTCTTACCAGAAAACAACTCTTGCTCGTAGGACCAAAAACTGTCTGTGACTCAACTCCATTTAGGACTTGGAAAAAACGCGAGCTGGCCTTACAAGAAACACACTCTGCTTTATGGAAAAGAGCACTCATCTACTCTACTGTGTTTCCTGTAGGGCCAGAACAGTGAGCTTGCTCAGAACAAAAGAACTGTGCTTCCTACACACACGGCCATATCTCGTTCAAGTCTGCTTAGGAACCTGACAAGAACAGTAGATCCTCTTCAGTCCAATACACTGTACTTGCTGGGAACAGACGGCAGTGCTGTTTGTCCTGTGTAGGGCAATGGCAGAGCAATAGTGACTCTTCTTACCAGAAAACAACTCTTGCTCGTAGGACCAGAAACTGCATGTGATTCAACTCCATTTAGGACTGGGAAACAAACTCTAGCTCGCTTTACAAGAAACACACTCTGCTTTTGAGAAAAGAGCACTCTTCTACTATACTGTGTTTCCTATGGGGTCTGAACAGTGAGCTTGCTCAGAAAAAAGGAACTGTGCTTCCTACACACACGGCCATATCTAGTTCAACTCTGCTTAGGAAACAAACAAGAACAGTAGCTCCTCTTCAGTCCAATACACTGTACTTGCTGGGAACAGACGCCAGTGCTATTTGTCCTGTGTATGGCAATGGCAGCGCAATAGTGACTCTTCTTAACAGAAAACAACTCTTGCTCGTAGGACCAGAAACTGCATGTGATTCAACTCCATTTAGGACTGGGAAACAAATGCTAGTTCGCCTTACATGAAACACACTCTGCTTTTGAGAAAACAGCACTCTTCTACTCTACTGTGTTTCCTATGGGGTCCGAAAAGTGAGCTTGCTCATAACGAAAGAACTGTGCTTCCTACACACACAGGCCATATCTAGTTCAACTCTGCTTAGGAAACTTTCAAGAACAGTAGCTCCTCTTCAGTCCAATACACTTTACTTTCAGGGAACAGACAGGAGGGCTATTTGCACTGTGTATAGCAATTGGAGCACAATAGTGACTCGTCTTACCAGAAAACAACTCTTGCTCGTAGGACAAAAAAAAGCATGTGACTCAACTCCATTTAGAACTGGGAAACAAACGATAGCTCGCCTTACAAGAAACACACTCTGCTTTAGAGAAAAGAGCACTCTTCTACTCTACTGTGTTTCCTATAGGGTCCAAACAGTGAGCTTGCTCAGAACAAAAGAACTGTGCTTCCTATACACACGGACCATATCTAGTTCAACTCTGCTTAGGAAACTGACAAGAACAGTAGCTCCTATTCAGTCCAATACAGTGTACTTGCTGGGAAAAGACGCGAGTGCTATTTGCCTTGTGTAGGGCAATGGGAGCGCAATAGTGACTTTCCTTATCAGAAAGAAACTCTTGTTCGTAGGACCAGAAACTACATGTGATTCAACTCCATTTTGGACTAGGAAACAAACGCTAGCTCGCCTTACAAAAACACACTCTGCTTTTGAGAAAAGAGCACTCTTCTACTCTACTGTGTTTCCTATCTGGTCAGAACAGTGAGCTTGCTCAGATCATAAGAATGGTGCTTCCTACACACAGGGGCCATATCTAGTTCAACTCTGCTTAGGAAACTGACAAGAACAGTAGCTCCTCTTCAGTCCGATGCACTGTACTTGCTGGGAACAGACGCGAGAGCTATTTGCACTATGTATGGCAAGGGGAGCGCAATAGTGACTTTCTTTACCAGAAAACAACTCTTGCTCTTAGAACAATAAACTGCATGTGATTAAACTCCATTTAGGACTGGGAAACAAACGCTAGCTCGCCTTACAAAAAACACACTCTGCTTTTGAGAAAAGAGCACTCTTCTACTCTACTGTATTTCCTATGGTGTCCGAACAGTGAGCTTGCTCAGAACATAAGAACTGTGCTTCCTACACACACGGACCATATCTAGTTCAATTCTGGTTAGGAACCTGACAAGAACAGTAGATCCTCTTCAGTCCAATACACTGTACTTGCTGGGAACAGACGCCAGTGCTATTTGTACTGTGTATGGCAATGGCAGCGCAATAGTGACTTTCCTTACCAGAAAACAACTCTTGCTCTTAGGACAAGAAACTGCATGTGACTCAACTCCATTTAGGACTGGGAAACAAACGCTAACTCGCCTTATAAGAAACACACTCTGCTTTTCAGAAAAGAGCACTCTTCTACTCTACTGTGTTTCCTATGGGGTCCAAACAGTGAGCTTGCTCAGAACAAAGAACTGTGCTTTCTCCACACACGGGCCATATCTATTTCAACTCTGCTTAGGAAACAAACAAGAACCGTAGCTCCTCTTCACTCCAATACACTGTACTTGCGGGGAACAGACGCGAGTACTATTTGCACTGTGTATGGCATTGGAGCACAATAGTGACTTGTCTTACCAGAAAACAACTCTTGCTCCTAGGACAAAAAACTGCATGTGACTCAACTCCATTTAGGACTGGGAAACAAACGCTAGCTCAACTTCCAAGAAACACACTCTGCTTTTGAGAAAAGAGCACTCTTCTACTCTACGGTGTTTCCTATGTGTTCCGAAAAGTCAGCTTGCTCAGAACAAAAAAACTGTGCTTCCTACACACATGGCAATATCTAGTTCAAGTCTGCTTAGGAACCTGACAAGAACAGTAGATCCTCTTCAGTCCAATACACTGTACTTGCTGGGAACAGACGCCACTGCTATTTGTCCTGTGTATGGCAATGGCAGTGCAATTGTGACTCTTCTTACCAGAAAACAACTCTTGCTCGTAGGACCAGAAACTCATGTGATTCCACTCCATTTAGGACTGGGAAACAAACTCTCGCTCGCTTTACAAGAAACACACTCTGCTTTTGAGAAAAGAGCACTCTTCCACTCTACTGTGTTTCCTATAGGGCCAGAACAGTGAGCTTGCTCAGAAAAAAAGAACTGTACTTCCTACACACAGGGGCCACATCCAGTTCAGCTCTGCTTAGGAAACTGAGAAGAACAGTAGCTCCTTTTCAGTCCAATACTCTGTAATTGCTGGGAAGAGACGGGAGGGCTCTTTGCACTGTGTATGGCAATGGGAGCGCAATAGTGACTTTCCTTACCAGAAAACAACTCTTGCTCGTAGGACCAGAAACTGCATGTGATTCCACTCCATTTAGGACTGGGAAACAAATGCTAGCTCGCCTTACAAGAAACACACTCTGCTTTTGAGAAAAGAGCACTCTTCTACTCTACTGTGTTTCCTATGGGGTCCAAACAGTGAGCTTGCTCAGAACAATAGAACTGTGCTTCCTACACACACGGGCCATATCTAGTTCAACTCTGCTTAGGAAACTGACAAGAACAGTAGCTCCTCTTCAGTCCGATACCCTGTACTTGCTGGGAACAGACGTGAGAGCTATTGGCACTATGTATGGCAAGGGGAGCGCAATAGTGACTTTCCTTACCAGAAAACAACTCTTGCTCTTAGGACCAGAAACTGCATGTGATTCAACTCCATTTAGGACTGGTAAACAAACGCTAGCTCGCCTTACAAGAAACACACTCTGCTTTAGAGAAAAGAGCACTCGTCTACTCTACTGTGTTTCCTATGGGGTCCAAACAGTGAGCTTGCTCAGAACAAAGAACTGTGCTTTCTCCACACACGGGCCATATCTAGTTCAACTCTGCTTAGGAAACAAACAAGAACAGTAGCTCCTCTTCACTCCAATACACTGTACTTGCGGGGAAAAGACACGAGTGCTTTTTGCACTGTGTATGGCATTGGAGCACAATAGTGACTTGTCTTACTAGAAAACAACTCTTGCTCGTAGGACAAAAAACTGCATGTGACTCAACTCCATTTAGGACTGGGAAACAAACGCTAGCTCGACTTCCAAGAAACAAACTCTGCTTTTGAGAAAAAAGCACTCTTCTACTCTACTGTGTTTCCTATGTGTTCCGAAAAGTGAGCTTGCTCAGAACAAAAAAACTGTGCTTCCTACACACACGGCCATATCTAGTTCAAGTGTGCTTAGGAAACTAACAAGAACAGTAGAACCTCTTCAGTCCAATACACTGTACTTGCTGGGAACAGACGCCAGTGCTATTTGTCCTGTGTATGGCAATGGCAGCGCAATAGTGACTCTTCTTACCAGAAAACAACTCTTGCTCGTAGGACCAGAAACTGCATGTGATTCCACTACATTTAGGACTGGGAAACAAACTCTAGCTCGCTTTACAAGAAACACACTTTGCTTTAGAGAAAAGAGCATTCTTCTACTCTACTGTGTTTCCTATGGGGTCCAAACAGTGAGCTTGCTCAGAACAAAAGAACTGTGCTTCCTACAAACACGGACCATATCTAGTTCAACTCTGCTTAGGAAACTGACAAGAACAGTAGCTCCTATTCAGTCCAATACACTGTACTTGCTGGGAAAAGACGCGAGTGATATTTGCCTTGTGTAGGGCAATGGGAGCGGAATAGTGACTTTCCTTACCAGAAAAAAACTCTTGTTCGTAGGGCCAGAAACTGCATGTGATTCAACTCCATTTAGGACTAGGAAACAAACGCTAGCTCACCTTACAAAAACACACTCTGCTTTTGAGAAAAGAGCACTCTTCTACTCTACTGTGTTTCCTATAGGGCCAGAACAGTGAGCTTGCTCAGAACATAAGAACGGTGCTTCCTACCCACACGGGCCATATCTAGTTCAACTCTGCTTAGGAAACTGACAAGAACAGTAGCTCCTCTGCAGTCCGATACACTGTACTTGCTGGGAACAGACGCGAGAGCTATTTGCACTATGTATGGCAAGGGGAGAGCAATAGTGACTTTCCTTACCAGAAAACAACTCTTGCTCATAGGACAAAAAACTGCATGTGACTCAACTCCATTTAGGACTGGGAAACAAACTCTAGCTCTCCTTACAAGAAACACACTCTGCTTTTGAGAAAAGAGCACTCTTCTACTCTACTGTGTTTCCTATGGGGTCAGAACAGTGAGCTTGCTCAGAACAAAGAACTGTGCTTCCTACACACACGGCCATATATAGTTCAATTCTGCTTAAGAACCTGACAAGAACAGTAGATCCTCTTCAGTCCAATACACTGTACTTGCTGGGAACAGACGCCAGGGCTATTTGTCCTGTGTATGGCAATGGCAGCACAATAGTGACTCTTCTCTCCAGAAAACAACTCTTGCTCGTAGGACCAGAAACTGCATGTGATTCAACTCCATTTAGGACTGGGAAACAAAAGCTAGCTCACCTCACATGAAACACACTCTGCTTTTGAGAAAAAAGCACTCTTCTACTTTACTGTGTTTCCTATGTGTTCCGAAAAGTGAGCTTGCTCAGAACAAAACAACTGTGCTTTCTACACACACGGGCCATATCTAGTTCAACTCTGCTTAGGAAACTGACAAGAACAGTAGACCCTCTTCAGTACAATACACTGTACTTGCGGCGAACAGACGCGAGTGCTATTTGCACTGTGCATTGCAATTGGAGCACAATAGTGACTTTCCTTACCAGAAAACAACTCTTGCTCGTAGGACCAAAAACTGCATGTGATTCCACTCCATTTAGGACTGGGAAACAAACGGTAGCTCGCCTTACAAGAAACACACTTTGCTTTTGAGAAAAGAGCACTCTTCTACTCTACTGTGTTTCCTATAGGGCCAGAACAGTGAGCTTGCTCAGAAAAAAAGAACTGTGCTTTCTACACACACGGGCCATATCTTGTTCAACTCTGCTTAGGAAACTGAGAAGAACAGTAGCTCCTCTTCATTCCAATACACTGTAATTGCTGGGAACAGACGGGAGGGCTATTTGCACTGTGTATGGCAATGGGAGCACAATGGTGACTTTCCTTACCAGAAAACAACTCTTGCTCGTAGGACCAAAAACTGCATGTGATTCCACTCCACTTAGGACTGGGAAACAAACGGTAGTTCGCCTTACAAGAAACACACTCTGCTTTAGAGAAAAGAGCACTCTTCTATTCTACTGTGTTTCCTATGGGGTCCAAACAGTGAGCTTGCTCAGAACAAAAGAACTGTGCTTCCTACAAACACGGAACATATCTAATTCAACTCTGCTTAGTAAACTGACAAGAACAGTAGCTCCTATTCAGTCCAATACACTGTACTTGCTGGGAAAAGACACGAGTGCTATATGCCTTGTGTAGGGCAATGGGAGCATAATAGTGACTTTCCTTACCAGAAAACAATTCTTGTTCAAAGGACCAGAAACTGCATATGATTCAACTCCATTTAGGACTGGGAAACAAACGCCAGCTCGCCTTACAAAAACACACTCTGCTTTTGAGAAATAAGCACTCTTCTACTCTACTGTGTATCCTATAGGGCCACAAGAGTGAACTTGCTCAGAACATAAGAACTGTGCTTCCTACACACACGGCCATATTTAGTTCAATTCTGTTTAGGAACCTGAGAAAAACAGTAGATCCTCTTCATTACAATACACTGTACTTGCTGGGAACAGACGCCAGTGCTATTTGTCCTGTGTATGGCAATGGCAGCGCAATAGTGACTCTTCTTACCATAAAACAACTCGTGCTCGTAGGACTAGTTACTGCATGTGATTCAACTCCATTTAGGACTGGGAAACAAACGTTAGCTAGCCTTACAAAAAGCACATTCTGCTTTAGGGAAAAGAGCACTCTTCTACTCTACTGTGTTTCCTATAGGGCCAGAACAGTGAGCTTGCTCAGAACAAAAGAACTGTGCTTCCTACACACGGGCCATAACTAGTTCAACTCTGCTTAGGAAACTGACAAGAACAGTAGCTCCTCTTCAGTCCGATACCCTGTACTTGCTGGGAACAGACGCCAGTGCTATTTGCACTGTGTATGGCAATGGGAGCGCAATAGTGACTTTCCTTACCAGAAAACAAATCTTGCTCGTAGGACCAGAAACTGCATGTGATTCAACTCCATTTAGGACTGGGAAACAAATGCTAGCTCGCCTTACAAGAAACACACTCTGCTTTTGAGAAAAGGGCACTCTTCTACTCTACTGGGTTTCCTATGGTGTCCGAACAGTGAGCTTGCTCAGAACAAAAGAACTGTGCTTCCTACACACACGGCCATATCTAGTTCAAATCTGCTTAGGAACCTGACAAGAACAGTAGATCCTCTTCAGTACAATACACTGTACTTGCTGGGAACAGACGCCAGTGCTATTTGTCCTGTGTATGGCAATGGCAGCTCAATAGTGACTCTTCTTACCATAAAACAACTCTTGCTCGTAGGACCAGAAACTGCATGTGATTCAACTCCGTTTAGGACTGGAAAACAAACTCTAGCTCGCTTTACAAGAAACACACTCTGCTTTTGAGAAAAGAGCACTCTTCTACTCTACTGTGTTTCCTATATGGCCAGAACAGTGAGCTTGCTCAGAAAAAAAGAACTGTACTTCCTACAAACACGGGCCATATCTAGTTCCACTCTGGTTAGGAAACTGAGAAGAAAAGTAGCTCCTTTTCAGTCCAATACAATGTACATGGTGGGAACAGACGCCAATGCTATTTGCCCTGTGTATGGCAATGGGAGCGCAATAGTGACTTTCCTTAGCAGAAAACAACTCTTGCTCGTAGAACCATAAACTGCATGTGATTACACTCCATTTAGGACTGGGAAACAAACGCTAGATCGCCTTACAAGAAACACACCCTGCTTTAGAGAAAAGAGCACTCTTCTACTCTACTGTGTTTCCTATGGGGTCCGAACAGTGAGCTTGCTCAGAACAAAAGAACTGTGCTTTCTACACACACGGCCATATCTAGTTCAATTCTGCTTAGCAACCTGACAAGAACAGTAGATCTTCTTCAGTCAAATACACTGTACTTGCTGGGAACAGACGTTAGTGCTATTTGTCCTGTATATGGCAAAGGCAGCGCAATAGTGACTCTTCTTACCAGAAAACAACTCTTGCTTGTAGGACCAGAAACTGCATGTGATTCAACTCCATTTAGGACTGGGAAACAAACTCTAGCTCGCTTTACAAGAAACACACTCTGCTTTTGAGAAAAGAGCACTCTTCTACTCTACAGTGTTTCCTATAGGGCCAGAACAGTGAGCTTGCTCAGAAAAAAAGAACTGTGCTTCCTACACACACGGGACATATCTAGTTCAACTCTGCTTAGGAAACTGAGAAGAACAGTAGCTCCTCTTCAGTCCAATACACTGTACTTGCTGGGAACAGACGGGAGGGCTATTTGCACTGTGTATGGCAATGGGAGCACAATAGTGACTTTCCTTACCAGAAAACAACTCTTGCTCGTAGGACCTGAAACTGCATGTTATTCAACTCCATTTAGGACTGGGAAACAAACGGTAGCTCGCCTTACAAGAAACACACTCTGCTTTAGAGAAATGAGCACTCTTCTACTCTACTGTGTTTCCTATGGGGTCCAAACAGTGAGCTTGCTCAGAACAAAAGAACTGTGCTTCCTACACACAGGCCATACCTAGTTCAACTCTGCTTAGAAAACTGACAAGAACAGTAGCTCCTCTTCAGTCCGATACACTATAATTGTGAGGAACAGACGTGAGTGCTATTTGCACTGTGTATGGCATTGGAGCACAATAGTGACTCGTCTTACCAGAAAACAACTCTTGCTCCTAGGACAAAAACTGCATGTGACTCAACTCCATTTAGGACTGGGAAACAAACGCTAGCTCGACTTACAAAAAACACACTCTGCTTTTGAGAAAAGAGCACTCTTCTACTCTACTGTGTATCCTATGGGGTCCGAACAGTGAGCTTGCTCAGAACAAAAGAACTGTGCTTCCTACACACACGGCCATATCTAGTTCAATTCTGCTTAGGAACCTGACAAGAACAGTAGATCCTCTATAGTCCAATACACTGTACTTGCTGGGAACAGACGCCAGTGCTATTTGTCCTGTGTATGGCAATGGCAGCGCAATAGTGACTCTTCTTACCAGAAAACAACTCTTGCTTGTAGGACCAGAAATTGCATGTGATTCAACTCCATTTAGAATGGGAAACAAAAACTAGCTCACCTTACAAGAAACACACTCTGCTTTAGAGAAAAGAGCACTCTTCTACTCTACTGTGTTTCCTATAGGGCCAGAACAGTGAGCTTGCTGAGAACAAAAGAACTGTGTTTCCTACACACAGGCCATATCTAGTTCAACTCTGCTTAGGAAACTGACAAGAACAGTAGCTGCTCTTCAGTCCGATACACTTTACTTGCTGGGAACAGACGCGAGTGCTATTTGCACTGTGTATGGCAATTGGAGCACAATAGTGACTCGTCTTACCAGAAAACAACTCTTGCTCGTAGGACAAAAAACTGCATGTGACTCAACTCCATTTAGAACTGGGAAACAAACGCTAGCTCGCCTTACAAGAAACACACTCTGCTTTAGAGAAAAGAGCACTCTTCTACTCTACTGTTTTTCCTATGGGTTCCAAACAGTGAGCTTGCTCATAAAAAAGAACTGTGCTTCCTACACACACGGACCATATCTAGTTTAACTCTGCTTAGGAAACTGACTAGAACAGTAGCTCCTCTTCAGTCCAATACACTGTACTTGCTGGGAAAAGAAGCGAGTGCTATTTGCCTTGTGTAGGGCAATGTGAGCGCAATAGTGACTTTTCTTACCAGAAAAAAACTCTTGTTCGTAGGACCAGAAACTGCATGTGAATCAACTCCATTTAGGACTAGGAAACAAACGCTAGCTCGCCTTACAAAAACACACTCTGCTTTTGAGAAAGAGCACTCTTCTACTCTACTGTGTGTCCTATAGGGCCAGAACAGTGAGCTTGCTCAGAACATAAGAACGGTGCTTCCTACACACACGGGCCATATCTAGTTCAACTCTGCTTAGGAAACTGACAAGAACAGTTGCTCCTCTTCAGTCTGATACACTGTACTTAATGGGAAAAGACGCGAGAGCTATTTGCACTATGTATCAAGGGGAGAGCAATAGTGACTTTCCTTACCAGAAAACAACTCTTGCTCTTAGGACCAGAAACTGCATGTGATTCAACTCCTTTTAGGAGTGGGAAACAAACGCTAGCTCGCCTTACAAGAAACACACTCTGCTTTTGAGAAAAGAGCACTCTTCTACTCTACTGTATTTCCTATGGTGTCCGAACAGTGAGCTTGCTCAGAACATAAGAACTGTGCTTCCTACACACACGGCCATATCTAGTTCAATTCTGATTAGGAACCTGACAAGAACAGTAGATCCTCTTCAGTCCAATACACTGTACTTGCTGAGAACAGACGCCAGTGCTATTTGTACTGTGTATGGCAATGGCAGCGCAATAGTGACTCTTCTTACCATAAAACAACTCTTGCTCTTAGGACAAGAAACTGCATGTGATTCAACTCCATTTAGGACTGGGAAACAAACGCTAGCTCGCCTTACAAGAAACACACTCTGCTTTTGAGAAAAGAGCACTCTTCTACTCTACTGTGTTTCTTATGGGGTCCGAACAGTGAGCTTGCTCAGAACAAAAGAACTGTGCTTCCTACACACACGGCCATATCTAGTTCAATTCTGCTTAGGAACCTGACCAGAGCAGTAGATGCTCTTCAGTCCAATACACTGTACTTGCTGGGAACAGACGCCAGTGCTATTTGTCCTGTATATGGCAATGGCAGTGCAATAGTGACTATTCTTACCATAAAACAACTCTTGCTCGTAGGACCACAAACTGCATGTGATTCCACTCCATTTAGGACTGGGAAACAAACGCTAGCTCGCCTTACAAGAAACACACTCTGCTTTTGAGAAAAGAGCACTCTTCTACTCTACTGTGTTTCCTATGGGGTCCAAACAGTGAGCTTGGTCAGAACAAAAGAACTGTGCTTCCTACACACACGGACCATATCTAGTTCAACTCTGCTTAGGAAACTGACAAGAACAGTAGCTCCTATTCAGTCCAATACACTGTACTTGCTGGGAACAGACGCGAGGGCTATTTGCACTGTGTATGGCATTTAGAGCGCAATAGTGACTCTTCTTACCAGAAAACAACTCTTGCTCGTAGGACCAAAAACTGTCTGTGACTCAACTCCATTTAGGACTGGGAAAAAACGCGAGCTGGCCTTACAAGAAACACACTCTGCTTTAGAGAAAAGAGCACTCATCTACTCTACTGTGTTTCCTGTAGGGCCAGAACAGTGAGCTTGCTCAGAACAAAAGAACTGTGCTTCCTAAACACACGGCCATATCTCTTTCAAGTCTGCTTAGGAACCTGACAAGAACAGTAGATCCTCTTCAGTCCAATACACTGTACTTGCTGGGAACAGACGCCAGTGCTATTTGTCCTGTGTAGGGCAATGGCAGCGCAATAGTGACTCTTCTTACCAGAAAACAACTCTTGCTCGTAGGACCAGAAACTGCATGTGATTCAACTCCATTTAGGACTGGGAAACAAACTCTAGTTCGCTTTACATGAAACACACTCTGCTTTTGAGAAAAGAGCACTCTTCTACTCTACTGTGTTTCCTATTGGTCCGAACAGTGAGCTTGCTCAGAAAAAAGGAACTGTGCTTCCTACACACACGGCCATATCTAGTTCAATTCTGCTTAGGAACCTGACCAGAGCAGTAGATCCTCTTCAATCCGATAGACTGTACTTGCTGGGAACAGACGCGAGTGCTATTTGCACTGTGTATTGCAATGGGAGCCCAATAGTGACTTTCCTTACCAGAAAACAACTCTTGCTCTTAGGACCAGAAACTGCATGTGATTCAACTTCATTTAGGACTGGTAAACAAACGATAGCTCGCCTTACAAGAAACACACTCTGCTTTAGAGAAAAGAGCACTCTTCTACTCTACTGTGTTTCCTATGGGGTCCAAACAGTGAGCTTGCTCAGAACAAAGAACTGTGCTTTCTCCACACACGGGCCATATCTAGTTCAACTCTGCTTAGGAAACAAACAAGAACAGTAGCTCCTCTTCACTCCAATACACTGTACTTGCGGGGAACAGACGCGAGTGCTATTTGCACTGTGTATGGCATTGGAGCACAATAGTGACTTGTCTTACCAGAAAACAACTCTTGCTCCTAGGACAAAAAACTGCTTGGGACTCAACTCCATTTAGGACTGGGAAACAAACGCTAGCTCGACTCTCAAGAAACACACTCTGCTTTTGAAAAAAGAGCACTCTTCTACTCTACTGTGTTTCCTATGTGTTCCGAAAAGTGAGCTTGCTCAGAACAAAAAAACTGTGCTTCCTACACACACGGCCATATCTAGTTCAAGTCTGCTTAGGAACCTGACAAGAACAGTAGAACCTCTTCAGTCCAATACACTGTACTTGCTGGGAACAGACGCCAGTGCTATTTCTCCTGTGTATGGCAATGGCAGCGCAATAGTGACTCTTCTTACCAGAAAACAACTCTTGCTCGTAGGACCAGAAACTGCATGTGATTCCACTACATTTAGTACTGGGAAACAAACTCTAGCTCGCTTTACAAGAAACACACTCTGCTTTAGAGTAAAGAGCATTCTTCTACTCTATTGTGTTTCCTATGGGGTCCAAACAGTGAGCTTGCTCAGAACAAAAGAACTGTGCTTCCTACACACACGGACCATATCTAGTTCAACTCTACTTAGGAAACTGACAAGAACAGTAGCTCCTCTTCAGTACAATACACTGTACTTGCGGCAAACAGACGCGAGTGCTATTTGCACTGTGTATGGCAATTGGAGCACAATAGTGACTTGTCTTACCAGAAAACAACTCTTGCTCGTAGGACAAAAAACTGCATGTGACTCAACTCCATTTAGGACTGGGAAACAAACGCTAGCTCGACTTCCAAGAAACACACTCTGCTTTTGAGAAAAGAGCACTCTTCTACTCTACTGTGTTTCCTATGTGTTCCGAACAGTAGGCTTGCTCAGAACAAAAAAACTGTGCTTCCTACTCACACGGCCATATCTAGTTCAAGTCTGCTTAAGAACCTGACAAGAACAGTATATCCTCTTGAATCCAATACACTGTACTTGCTGGGAACAGACGCCAGTGCTATTTGTCCTGTGTATGGCAATGGCAGCGCAATAGTGACTCTTCTTACCAGAAAACAACTCTTGCTCGTAGGACCAGAAACTACATATGATTAAACTCCTTTTAGGACTGGGAAACAAACTCTAGCTCGCTTTACAAGAAACACACTTTGCTTTTGAGAAAAGAGCACTCTTCTACTCTACTGTGTTTCTTATAGGGCCAGAACAGTGAGCTTGCTCAGAAAAAAAGAACTGTGCTTCCTACACACACGGGCCATATCTAGTTCAAGTCTGCTTAGGAAACTGAGAAGAACAGTAGCTCCTCTTCAGTCCAATACACTGTAATTGCTGGGAACAGACGGGAGGGCTATTTGCACTGTGTATGGCAAAGGGAGCACAATGGTGACTTTCCTTACCAGAAAACAACTCTTGCTCATAGGACCAGAAACTGCATGTGATTCCACTCCATTTAGGACTGGGAAACAAACGCTAGCTCGCCTTACAAGAAACACACTCTGCTTTAGAGAAAAGAGCACTCTTCTACTCTACTGTTTTTCCTATGGGTTCCAAACAGTGAGCTTGCTCATAACAAAAGAACTGTGCTTCCTACACACACGGACCATATCTAGTTTAACTCTGCTTAGGAAACTGACTAGAACAGTAGCTCCTCTTCAGTCCAATACACTGTACTTGCTGGGAAAAGAAGCGAGTGCTATTTGCCTTGTGTAGGGCAATGTGAGCGCAATAGTGACTTTTCTTACCAGAAAAAAACTCTTATTCGTAGGACCAGAAACTGCATGTGATTCAACTCCATTTAGGACTGGGAAACAAAAGCTAGCTCACCTTACAAAAACACACTCTGCTTTTGAGAAAGAGCACTCTTCTACTCTACTGTGATTCCTATAGGGCCAGAACAGTGAGCTTGCTCAGAACAAAAGAACTGTGCTTCCTACACATGTGCCATATCTAGTTCAACTCTGCTTAGGAAACTGACAAGAACAGTAGCTCCTCTTCAGTCCGATACACTGTACTTGCTGGGAACTGACGCGAGTGCTTTTTGCACTGTGTATGTCAATGGGAGCGCAATAGTGACTTTCCTTACCAGAAAACAACTCTTGCTCGTAAGACCAGAAACTGCATGAGATTCAACTCCATTTTGGACTGGGAAACAAATGCTAGCTCGCCTTACATGAAACATACTCTGCTTTTGAGAAAGGAGCACTCTTCTACTCTACTGTGTTTCCTATGGGGTCCGAGCAGTGAGCTTGCTCAGAACAAAAGAACTGTGCTTCCTACACACACGGGCCATATCTAGTTCAACTCTGCTTAGTAAACTGACAAGAACAATAGCTCCTCTTCCTTCCAATACACTGTACTTGCAGGGAACAGATGCGAGTGCTATTTGCACTGTGTATGGCAATTGGAGCACAATAGTGACTTGTCTTACCAGAAAACAACTCTTGCTCGTGGGACAAAAACTGCATGTGACTCAACTCCATTTAGGACTAGGAAACAAACGCTAGCTCGACTTCCAAGAAACACACTCTGCTTTTGAGAAAAGAGCACTCTTCTACTCTACAGTGTTTCCTATAGAGCCAGAAGAGTGAACTTGCTCAGAACATTAGAACTGTGCTTCCTACACACACGGCCATATCTAGTTCAGTTCTGCTTAGGAACCTGACAAGAACAGTAGATCCTCTTCTGTACAATACACTGTACTTGCTGGGAACAGACGCCAGTGCTATTTGTCCTGTGTATGGCAATGGCAGCGCAATAGTGACTCTTCTTACCATAAAACAACCCTTGCTCGTAGGATTAGAAACTGCATGTGATTCAACTCCATTTAGGACTGGGAAACAAACGCTAGCTCGACTTACAAGAAACACACTCTGCTTTTGAGAAAAGAGCACTCTTCTACTCTACTGTGTTTCTATAGGGCCAGAACAGTGAGCTTGCTCAGAACAAAAGAACTGTGCTTCCTACACACGGACCATAACTAGTTCAACTCTGCTTAGGAAACTGACAAGAACAGTAGCTCCTCTTCAGTCCGATACACTGTACTTGCTGGGAACAGATGCGAGTGCTATTTGCACTGTGTATGGCAATGGGAGCGCAATAGTGACTTTCCTTACCAGAAAACAACTCTTGCTCGTAGGACCAGAAACTGCATGTGATTCAACTCCATTTAGAACTGGGAAACAAACGCTAGCTCGACTTACAAGAAACACACTCTGCTTTAGATAAAAGAGAACTCTTCTACTCTACTGTGTTTCCTATAGGGCCAGAACAGTGAGCCTGCTCAGAACAAAAGAACTTTGCTTCCTAACACGGGCCATATCTAGTTCAACTCTGCTTAGGAAACTGACAAGAACAGTAACTCCTCTTCAGTCCGATACACTGTACTTGCTGGGAACAGACGCGCGTGCTATTTGCACTGTGTACGTCAATGGGAGCACAATAGTGACTTTCCTTACCAGAAAACAACTCTTGCTCGTAAGACCAGAAACTGCATGAGATTCAACTCCATTTAGGACTGGGAAACAAATGCTAGCTCGCCTTACAAGAAACACACTCTGCTTTAGAAAAAGAGCACTCTTCTACTCTACTGTGTTTCCTACAGGGCCAGAACAGTGAGCTTGCTCAGAACAAAAGAACTGTGCTTCCCACACACGGGCCATATCTAGTTCAACTCTGCTTAGGAAACTGACAAGAACAGTAGATCCTCTTCAGTCCAATACACTGTACTTGCTGGAAACAGACGCCAGTGCTATTTGCACTGTGTATGGCAATTGGAGCACAATAGTGACTCGTCTTACCAGAAAACAACTCTTGCTCATAGAACAAAAAACTGCATGTGACTCAACTCCATTTAGGACTGGGAAACAAATTCTAGCTCGCTTTACAAGAAACACACTCTGCATTTGAGAAAAGAGCACTCTTCTACTCTACTGTGTTCCTACAGGGCCTGAACAGTGAGCTTGCTCAGAAAAAAGAACTGTGCTTCCTAAACACACAGGCCATATCTAGTTCAACTCTTCTTAGGAAACTGACAAGAACAGTAGCTCCTCTTCAGTCCAATACACTGTACTTGCTGGGAACAGACGGGAGGGCTATTTGCACTGTGTATGGCAATGGGAGCACAATAGTGACTTTCCTTACCAGAAAACAACTCTTGCTCGTAGGACCAGAAACTGCGTGTGATTCCACTCCATTTAGGAATGGGAAACAAAAGCTAGCTCGCCTTAAAAGAAACACACTCTACGTTTGAGAAAAAAGCACTCTTCTACTCTACTGTGTTTTCTATGGGGTCCGAACAGTGAGCTTGCTCAGAACAAAAAAAACTGTGCTTCCTACACACACGGCCATATCTAGTTCAAGTCTGCTTAGGAACCTGACAAGAACAGTAGATCCTCTTCAGTCCAATACACTGTACTTGCTGGGAACAGACGCGAGTGCTATTTGCACAGTGTATGGCAATGGGAGCGCAATGTGACTTTCCTTACCAGAAAACAACTCTTGTTCGTAGGACCTGAAACTGCATGTGATTCAACTCCATTTCGGACTAGGGAACAAACGCTAGCTTGCCTTACAAGAAACACACTCTGCTTTTGAGAAAAGAGCACTCTTCTACTCTACTGTGTTTCCTATAGGGCCAGAACAGTGAGCTTGCTTAGAACATAAGAACTGTGTTTCCTACACACACGGGCCATATCTAGTTCAACTCTGCTTAGGAAACTGACAAGAACAGTAGCTCCTCTTCAGTCCGATACACTGTAATTGCTGGGAACAGACGCGAGTGCTATTAGCAATGTGTATGGCAATGGGAGCGCAATAGTGACTTTCCTTACCAGAAAACAACTCTTGCTCGTAGGACCAGAAACTGCATGTGATTCAACTCCATTTAGGAATGGGAAACGAACGCTAGCTCGCCTTACAAGAAACACACTCTGCTTTTGAGAAAAGAGCACTCTTCTACTCTACTGTGTTTCCTCTATGGCCAGAACAGTGAGCTTGCTCAGAACAAAAGGACTGTGCTTCCTACACACAGGGGATATCTAGTTCAACTCTGCTTAGGAAACTGACAAGAACAGTAGCTCCTCTTTAGTCCAATACACTGTACTTGCTGGGAACAGACGCGAGTGCTATTTACACTGTGTATGTCAATGAGAGCGCAATAGTGACTTTCCTTACCAGAAAACAACTCTTGCTCGTACGACCAGAAACTGCATGTGACTCAACTCCATTTAGGACTGGGAAACAAACTCTAGCTCACCTTACAAGAAACACATTCTACTTTTGGGAAAAGAGCACTCTTCTACTCTACTGTGTTTCCTATAGGGCCAGAACAGTTAGCTTGCTCAGAACAAAAGAACTGTGCTTCCTACACACACGGACCATATGTAGTTCAACTCTGCTTAGGAAACTGACAAGAATAGTAGCTCCTCTTCAGTCCAATACACTGTACTTGCTGGGAACACACGCGAGTGCTATTTACACTGTGTATGGCAATTAGAGTGCAATAGTGACTTTGCTTACCAGAAAACAACTCTTGCTCGTAGGACCACAAACTGCATGTGATTCAACGCCATTTAGGACTGGGAAACAAATGCTAGCTCGCCTTACAAGAAACACACTCTGCTTTAGAAAAAGAGCACTCTTCTACTCTACTGTGTTTCCTACAGGGCCAGAACAGTGAGCTTGCTCAGAACAAAAGAACTGTGCTTCCCACACACGGGCCATATCTAGTTCAACTCTGCTTAGGAAACTGACAAGAACAGTAGGTCCTCTTCAGTCCAATACACTGTACTTGCTGGGAACAGACGCCAGTGCTATTTGCACTGTGTATGGCAATTGGAGCACAATAGTGACTCGTCTTACCAGAAAACAACTCTTGCTCATAGAACAAAAAACTGCATGTGACTCAACTCCATTTAGGACTGGGAAACAAACTCTAGCTCGCTTTACAAGAAACACACTCTGCTTTTGAGAAAACAGCACTCTTCTACTCTACTGTGTTTCCTACAGGGCCAGAACAGTGAGCTTGCTCAGAACAAAAGAACTGTGCTTCCCACACACGGGCCATATCTAGTTCAACTCTGCTTAGGAAACTGACAAGAACAGTAGATCCTCTTCAGTCCAATACACTGTACTTGCTGGAAACAGACGCCAGTGCTATTTGCACTGTGTATGGCAATTGGAGCACAATAGTGACTCGTCTTACCAGAAAACAACTCTTGCTCATAGAACAAAAAACTGCATGTGACTCAACTCCATTTAGGACTGGGAAACAAACTCTAGCTCGCTTTACAAGAAACACACTCTGCATTTGAGAAAAGAGCACTCTTCTACTCTACTGTGTTCCTACAGGGCCTGAACAGTGAGCTTGCTCAGAAAA
The DNA here is from genome assembly GCF_949786415.1 of Peromyscus eremicus. Lineage (NCBI taxonomy): Eukaryota > Metazoa > Chordata > Mammalia > Rodentia > Cricetidae > Peromyscus > Peromyscus eremicus. The sequence continues at coordinate 376,174 of NW_026734431.1, forward strand.
AAAGAACTGTGCTTCCTAAACACACAGGCCATATCTAGTTCAACTCTTCTTAGGAAACTGACAAGAACAGTAGCTCCCCCTCAGTCCAATACACTGTACTTGCTGGGAACAGACGGGAGGGCTATTTGCACTGTGTATGGCAATGGGAGCACAATAGTGACTTTCCTTACCAGAAAACAACTCTTGCTCGTAGGACCAGAAACTGCGTGTGATTCCACTCCATTTAGGAATGGGAAACAAAAGCTAGCTCGCCTTAAAAGAAACACACTCTACGTTTGAGAAAAAAGCACTCTTCTACTCTACTGTGTTTTCTATGGGGTCCGAACAGTGAGCTTGCTCAGAACAAAAAAAACTGTGCTTCCTACACACACGGCCATATCTAGTTCAAGTCTGCTTAGGAACCTGACAAGAACAGTAGATCCTCTTCAGTCCAATACACTGTACTTGCTGGGAACAGACGCGAGTGCTATTTGCACAGTGTATGGCAATGGGAGCGCAATGTGACTTTCCTTACCAGAAAACAACTCTTGTTCGTAGGACCTGAAACTGCATGTGATTCAACTCCATTTAGGACTAGGGAACAAACGCTAGCTTGCCTTACAAGAAACACACTCTGCTTTTGAGAAAAGAGCACTCTTCTACTCTACTGTGTTTCCTATAGGGCCAGAACAGTGAGCTTGCTTAGAACATAAGAACTGTGTTTCCTACACACACGGGCCATATCTAGTTCAACTCTGCTTAGGAAACTGACAAGAACAGTAGCTCCTCTTCAGTCCGATACACTGTAATTGCTGGGAACAGACGCGAGTGCTATTAGCAATGTGTATGGCAATGGGAGCGCAATAGTGACTTTCCTTACCAGAAAACAACTCTTGCTCGTAGGACCAGAAACTGCATGTGATTCAACTCCATTTAGGAATGGGAAACGAACGCTAGCTCGCCTTACAAGAAACACACTCTGCTTTTGAGAAAAGAGCACTCTTCTACTCTACTGTGTTTCCTCTATGGCCAGAACAGTGAGCTTGCTCAGAACAAAAGGACTGTGCTTCCTACACGCAGGGGATATCTAGTTCAACTCTGCTTAGGAAACTGACAAGAACAGTAGCTCCTCTTTAGTCCAATACACTGTACTTGCTGGGAACAGACGCGAGTGCTATTTACACTGTGTATGTCAATGAGAGCGCAATAGTGACTTTCCTTACCAGAAAACAACTCTTGCTCGTACGACCAGAAACTGCATGTGACTCAACTCCATTTAGGACTGGGAAACAAACTCTAGCTCACCTTACAAGAAACACATTCTACTTTTGGGAAAAGAGCACTCTTCTACTCTACTGTGTTTCCTATAGGGCCAGAACAGTTAGCTTGCTCAGAACAAAAGAACTGTGCTTCCTACACACACGGACCATATGTAGTTCAACTCTGCTTAGGAAACTGACAAGAATAGTAGCTCCTCTTCAGTCCAATACACTGTACTTGCTGGGAACACACGCGAGTGCTATTTACACTGTGTATGGCAATTAGAGTGCAATAGTGACTTTGCTTACCAGAAAACAACTCTTGCTCGTAGGACCACAAACTGCATGTGATTCAACGCCATTTAGGACTGGGAAACAAATGCTAGCTCGCCTTACAAGAAACACACTCTGCTTTAGAAAAAGAGCACTCTTCTACTCTACTGTGTTTCCTACAGGGCCAGAACAGTGAGCTTGCTCAGAACAAAAGAACTGTGCTTCCCACACACGGGCTATATCTAGTTCAACTCTGCTTAGGAAACTGACAAGAACAGTAGGTCCTCTTCAGTCCAATACACTGTACTTGCTGGGAACAGACGCCAGTGCTATTTGCACTGTGTATGGCAATTGGAGCACAATAGTGACTCGTCTTACCAGAAAACAACTCTTGCTCATAGAACAAAAAACTGCATGTGACTCAACTCCATTTAGGACTGGGAAACAAACTCTAGCTCGCTTTACAAGAAACACACTCTGCTTTTGAGAAAACAGCACTCTTCTACTCTACTGTGTTCCTATAGGGCCAGAACAGTGAGCTTGCTCAGAACAATAGAACTGTGCTTCCCACACACGGGCCATATCTAGTTCAACTCTTCTTAGGAAACTGACAAGAACAGTAGCTCCTCTTCAGTCCAATACACTGTACTTGCTGGGAACAGACGGGAGGGCTATTTGCACTGTGTATGGCAATGGGAGCACAATAGTGACTTTCCTTACCAGAAAACAACTCTTGCTCGTAGGACCAGAAACTGCGTGTGATTCCACTCCATTTAGGAATGGGAAACAAAAGCTAGCTCGCCTTAAAAGAAACACACTCTACGTTTGAGAAAAAAGCACTCTTCTACTCTACTGTGTTTTCTATGGGGTCCGAACAGTGAGCTTGCTCAGAACAAAAAAACAGTGCTTCCTACACACACGGCCATATCTAGTTCAAGTCTGCTTAGGAACCTGACAAGAACAGTAGATCCTCTTCAGTCCAATACACTGTACTTGCTGGGAACAGACGCGAGTGCTATTTGCACAGTGTATGGCAATGGGAGCGCAATAGTGACTTTCCTTACCAGAAAACAACTCTTGCTCGTAGGACCAGAAACTGCATGTGATTCAACTCCATTTAGGAATGGGAAACGAACGCTAGCTTGCCTTACAAGAAACACACTCTGCTTTTGAGAAAAGAGCACTCTTCTACTCTACTCTGTTTCCTCTATGGCCAGAAGAGTGAGCTTGCTCAGAACAAAAGGACTGTGCTTCCTACACACAGGGGATATCTAGTTCAACTCTGCTTAGGAAAGTGACAAGAACAGTAGCTCCTCTTCACTCCAATACACTGTACTTGCTGGGAACACACGCGAGTGCTATTTACACTGTGTATGGCAATTAGAGTGCAATAGTGACTTTGCTTACCAGAAAACAACTCTTGCTCGTAGGACCACAAACTGCATGTGATTCAACGCCATTGAGGACTGGGAAACAAATGCTAGCTCGCCTTACAAGAAACACACTCTGCTTTAGAAAAAGAGCACTCTTCTACTCTACTGTGTTTCCTACAGGGCCAGAACAGTGAGCTTGCTCAGAACAAAAGAACTGTGCTTCCCACACACGGGCCATATCTAGTTCAACTCTGCATAGGAAACTGACAAGAACAGTAGATCCTCTTCAGTCCAATACACTGTACTTGCTGGAAACAGACGCCAGTGCTATTTGCACTGTGTATGGCAATTGGAGCACAATAGTGACTCGTCTTACCAGAAAACAACTCTTGCTCATAGAACAAAAAACTGCATGTGACTCAACTCCATTTAGGACTGGGAAACAAACTCTAGCTCGCTTTACAAGAAACACACTCTGCATTTGAGAAAAGAGCACTCTTCTACTCTACTGTGTTCCTACAGGGCCTGAACAGTGAGCTTGCTCAGAAAAAAAGAACTGTGCTTCCTAAACACACAGGCCATATCTAGTTCAACTCTTCTTAGGAAACTGACAAGAACAGTAGCTCCTCTTCAGTCCAATACACTGTACTTGCTGGCAACAGACGGGAGGGCTATTTGCACTGTGTATGGTAATGGGAGCACAATAGTGACTTTCCTTACCAGAAAACAACTCTTGCTCGTAGGACCAGAAACTGCGTGTGATTCCACTCCATTTAGGAATGGGAAACAAAAGCTAGCTCGCCTTAAAAGAAACACACTCTACGTTTGAGAAAAAAGCACTCTTCTACTCTACTGTGTTTTCTATGGGGTCCGAACAGTGAGCTTGCTCAGAACAAAAAAAACTGTGCTTCCTACACACACGGCCATATCTAGTTCAAGTCTGCTTAGGAACCTGGCAAGAACAGTAGATCCTCTTCAGTCCAATACACTGTACTTGCTGGGAACAGACGCGAGTGCTATTTGCACAGTGTATGGCAATGGGAGCGCAATGTGACTTTCCTTACCAGAAAACAACTCTTGCTCGTAGGACCTGAAACTGCATGTGATTCAACTCCATTTAGGACTAGGGAACAAACGCTAGCTTGCCTTACAAGAAACACACTCTGCTTTTGAGAAAAGAGCACTCTTCTACTCTACTGTGTTTCCTATAGGGCCAGAACAGTGAGCTTGCTTAGAACATAAGAACTGTGTTTCCTACACACACGGGCCATATCTAGTTCAACTCTGCTTAGGAAACTGACAAGAACAGTAGCTCCTCTTCAGTCCGATACAATGTAATTGCTGGGAACAGACGCGAGTGCTATTAGCAATGTGTATGGCAATGGGAGCGCAATAGTGACTTTCCTTACCAGAAAACAACTCTTGCTCGTAGGACCAGAAACTGCATGTGATTCAACTCCATTTAGGAATGGGAAACGAACGCTAGATCGCCTTACAAGAAACACACTCTGCTTTTGAGAAAAGAGCACTCTTCTACTCTACTGTGTTTCCTCTATGGCCAGAACAGTGAGCTTGCTCAGAACAAAAGGACTGTGCTTCCTACACACAGGGGATATCTAGTTCAACTCTGCTTAGGAAACTGACAAGAACAGTAGCTCCTCTTTAGTCCAATACACTGTACTTGCTGGGAACAGACGCGAGTGCTATTTACACTGTGTATGTCAATGAGAGCGCAATAGTGACTTTCCTTACCAGAAAACAACTCTTGCTCGTACGACCAGAAACTGCATGTGACTCAACTCCATTTAGGACTGGGAAACAAACTCTAGCTCACCTTACAAGAAACACATTCTACTTTTGGGAAAAGAGCACTCTTCTACTCTACTGTGTTTCCTATAGGGCCAGAACAGTTAGCTTGCTCAGAACAAAAGAACTGTGCTTCCTACACACACGGACCATATGTAGTTCAACTCTGCTTAGGAAACTGACAAGAATAGTAGCTCCTCTTCAGTCCAATACACTGTACTTGCTGGGAACACACGCGAGTGCTATTTACACTGTGTATGGCAATTAGAGTGCAATAGTGACTTTGCTTACCAGAAAACAACTCTTGCTCGTAGGACCACAAACTGCATGTGATTCAACGCCATTTAGGACTGGGAAACAAATGCTAGCTCGCCTTACAAGAAACACACTCTGCTTTAGAAAAAGAGCACTCTTCTACTCTACTGTGTTTCCTACAGGGCCAGAACAGTGAGCTTGCTCAGAACAAAAGAACTGTGCTTCCCACACACGGGCTATATCTAGTTCAACTCTGCTTAGGAAACTGACAAGAACAGTAGCTCCTCTTCAGTCCAATACACTGTACTTGCTGGCAACAGACGGGAGGGCTATTTGCACTGTGTATGGTAATGGGAGCACAATAGTGACTTTCCTTACCAGAAAACAACTCTTGCTCGTAGGACCAGAAACTGCGTGTGATTCCACTCCATTTAGGAATGGGAAACAAAAGCTAGCTCGCCTTAAAAGAAACACACTCTACGTTTGAGAAAAAAGCACTCTTCTACTCTACTGTGTTTTCTATGGGGTCCGAACAGTGAGCTTGCTCAGAACAAAAAAAACTGTGCTTCCTACACACACGGCCATATCTAGTTCAAGTCTGCTTAGGAACCTGGCAAGAACAGTAGATCCTCTTCAGTCCAATACACTGTACTTGCTGGGAACAGACGCGAGTGCTATTTGCACAGTGTATGGCAATGGGAGCGCAATGTGACTTTCCTTACCAGAAAACAACTCTTGCTCGTAGGACCTGAAACTGCATGTGATTCAACTCCATTTAGGACTAGGGAACAAACGCTAGCTTGCCTTACAAGAAACACACTCTGCTTTTGAGAAAAGAGCACTCTTCTACTCTACTGTGTTTCCTATAGGGCCAGAACAGTGAGCTTGCTTAGAACATAAGAACTGTGTTTCCTACACACACGGGCCATATCTAGTTCAACTCTGCTTAGGAAACTGACAAGAACAGTAGCTCCTCTTCAGTCCGATACAATGTAATTGCTGGGAACAGACGCGAGTGCTATTAGCAATGTGTATGGCAATGGGAGCGCAATAGTGACTTTCCTTACCAGAAAACAACTCTTGCTCGTAGGACCAGAAACTGCATGTGATTCAACTCCATTTAGGAATGGGAAACGAACGCTAGATCGCCTTACAAGAAACACACTCTGCTTTTGAGAAAAGAGCACTCTTCTACTCTACTGTGTTTCCTCTATGGCCAGAACAGTGAGCTTGCTCAGAACAAAAGGACTGTGCTTCCTACACACAGGGGATATCTAGTTCAACTCTGCTTAGGAAACTGACAAGAACAGTAGCTCCTCTTTAGTCCAATACACTGTACTTGCTGGGAACAGACGCGAGTGCTATTTACACTGTGTATGTCAATGAGAGCGCAATAGTGACTTTCCTTACCAGAAAACAACTCTTGCTCGTACGACCAGAAACTGCATGTGACTCAACTCCATTTAGGACTGGGAAACAAACTCTAGCTCACCTTACAAGAAACACATTCTACTTTTGGGAAAAGAGCACTCTTCTACTCTACTGTGTTTCCTATAGGGCCAGAACAGTTAGCTTGCTCAGAACAAAAGAACTGTGCTTCCTACACACACGGACCATATGTAGTTCAACTCTGCTTAGGAAACTGACAAGAATAGTAGCTCCTCTTCAGTCCAATACACTGTACTTGCTGGGAACACACGCGAGTGCTATTTACACTGTGTATGGCAATTAGAGTGCAATAGTGACTTTGCTTACCAGAAAACAACTCTTGCTCGTAGGACCACAAACTGCATGTGATTCAACGCCATTTAGGACTGGGAAACAAATGCTAGCTCGCCTTACAAGAAACACACTCTGCTTTAGAAAAAGAGCACTCTTCTACTCTACTGTGTTTCCTACAGGGCCAGAACAGTGAGCTTGCTCAGAACAAAAGAACTGTGCTTCCCACACACGGGCTATATCTAGTTCAACTCTGCTTAGGAAACTGACAAGAACAGTAGGTCCTCTTCAGTCCAATACACTGTACTTGCTGGGAACAGACGCCAGTGCTATTTGCACTGTGTATGGCAATTGGAGCACAATAGTGACTCGTCTTACCAGAAAACAACTCTTGCTCATAGAACAAAAAACTGCATGTGACTCAACTCCATTTAGGACTGGGAAACAAACTCTAGCTCGCTTTACAAGAAACACACTCTGCTTTTGAGAAAACAGCACTCTTCTACTCTACTGTGTTCCTATAGGGCCAGAACAGTGAGCTTGCTCAGAACAATAGAACTGTGCTTCCCACACACGGGCCATATCTAGTTCAACTCTTCTTAGGAAACTGACAAGAACAGTAGCTCCTCTTCAGTCCAATACACTGTACTTGCTGGGAACAGACGGGAGGGCTATTTGCACTGTGTATGGCAATGGGAGCACAATAGTGACTTTCCTTACCAGAAAACAACTCTTGCTCGTAGGACCAGAAACTGCGTGTGATTCCACTCCATTTAGGAATGGGAAACAAAAGCTAGCTCGCCTTAAAAGAAACACACTCTACGTTTGAGAAAAAAGCACTCTTCTACTCTACTGTGTTTTCTATGGGGTCCGAACAGTGAGCTTGCTCAGAACAAAAAAACAGTGCTTCCTACACACACGGCCATATCTAGTTCAAGTCTGCTTAGGAACCTGACAAGAACAGTAGATCCTCTTCAGTCCAATACACTGTACTTGCTGGGAACAGACGCGAGTGCTATTTGCAAAGTGTATGGCAATGGGAGCGCAATAGTGACTTTCCTTACCAGAAAACAACTCTTGCTCGTAGGACCAGAAACTGCATGTGATTCAACTCCATTTAGGAATGGGAAACGAACGCTAGCTTGCCTTACAAGAAACACACTCTGCTTTTGAGAAAAGAGCACTCTTCTACTCTACTCTGTTTCCTCTATGGCCAGAAGAGTGAGCTTGCTCAGAACAAAAGGACTGTGCTTCCTACACACAGGGGATATCTAGTTCAACTCTGCTTAGGAAACTGACAAGAACAGTAGCTCCTCTTCACTCCAATACACTGTACTTGCTGGGAACACACGCGAGTGCTATTTACACTGTGTATGGCAATTAGAGTGCAATAGTGACTTTGCTTACCAGAAAACAACTCTTGCTCGTAGGACCACAAACTGCATGTGATTCAACGCCATTGAGGACTGGGAAACAAATGCTAGCTCGCCTTACAAGAAACACACTCTGCTTTAGAAAAAGAGCACTCTTCTACTCTACTGTGTTTCCTACAGGGCCAGAACAGTGAGCTTGCTCAGAACAAAAGAACTGTGCTTCCCACACACGGGCCATATCTAGTTCAACTCTGCATAGGAAACTGACAAGAACAGTAGATCCTCTTCAGTCCAATACACTGTACTTGCTGGAAACAGACGCCAGTGCTATTTGCACTGTGTATGGCAATTGGAGCACAATAGTGACTCGTCTTACCAGAAAACAACTCTTGCTCAAAGAACAAAAAACTGCATGTGACTCAACTCCATTTAGGACTGGGAAACAAACTCTAGCTCGCTTTACAAGAAACACACTCTGCATTTGAGAAAAGAGCACTCTTCTACTCTACTGTGTTCCTACAGGGCCTGAACAGTGAGCTTGCTCAGAAAAAAAGAACTGTGCTTCCTAAACACACAGGCCATATCTAGTTCAACTCTTCTTAGGAAACTGACAAGAACAGTAGCTCCTCTTCAGTCCAATACACTGTACTTGCTGGCAACAGACGGGAGGGCTATTTGCACTGTGTATGGTAATGGGAGCACAATAGTGACTTTCCTTACCAGAAAACAACTCTTGCTCGTAGGACCAGAAACTGCGTGTGATTCCACTCCATTTAGGAATGGGAAACAAAAGCTAGCTCGCCTTAAAAGAAACACACTCTACGTTTGAGAAAAAAGCACTCTTCTACTCTACTGTGTTTTCTATGGGGTCCGAACAGTGAGCTTGCTCAGAACAAAAAAAACTGTGCTTCCTACACACACGGCCATATCTAGTTCAAGTCTGCTTAGGAACCTGGCAAGAACAGTAGATCCTCTTCAGTCCAATACACTGTACTTGCTGGGAACAGACGCGAGTGCTATTTGCACAGTGTATGGCAATGGGAGCGCAATGTGACTTTCCTTACCAGAAAACAACTCTTGCTCGTAGGACCTGAAACTGCATGTGATTCAACTCCATTTAGGACTAGGGAACAAACGCTAGCTTGCCTTACAAGAAACACACTCTGCTTTTGAGAAAAGAGCACTCTTCTACTCTACTGTGTTTCCTATAGGGCCAGAACAGTGAGCTTGCTTAGAACATAAGAACTGTGTTTCCTACACACACGGGCCATATCTAGTTCAACTCTGCTTAGGAAACTGACAAGAACAGTAGCTCCTCTTCAGTCCGATACAATGTAATTGCTGGGAACAGACGCGAGTGCTATTAGCAATGTGTATGGCAATGGGAGCGCAATAGTGACTTTCCTTACCAGAAAACAACTCTTGCTCGTAGGACCAGAAACTGCATGTGATTCAACTCCATTTAGGAATGGGAAACGAACGCTAGATCGCCTTACAAGAAACACACTCTGCTTTTGAGAAAAGAGCACTCTTCTACTCTACTGTGTTTCCTCTATGGCCAGAACAGTGAGCTTGCTCAGAACAAAAGGACTGTGCTTCCTACACACAGGGGATATCTAGTTCAACTCTGCTTAGGAAACTGACAAGAACAGTAGCTCCTCTTCAGTCCAATACACTGTACTTGCTGGGAACAGACGCGAGTGCTATTTACACTGTGTATGTCAATGAGAGCGCAATAGTGACTTTCCTTACCAGAAAACAACTCTTGCTCGTACGACCAGAAACTGCATGTGACTCAACTCCATTTAGGACTGGGAAACAAACTCTAGCTCACCTTACAAGAAACACATTCTACTTTTGGGAAAAGAGCACTCTTCTACTCTACTGTGTTTCCTATAGGGCCAGAACAGTTAGCTTGCTCAGAACAAAAGAACTGTGCTTCCTACACACACGGACCATATGTAGTTCAACTCTGCTTAGGAAACTGACAAGAATAGTAGCTCCTCTTTAGTCCAATACACTGTACTTGCTGGGAACATTCGCGAGTACTATTTACACTGTGTATGGCAATTAGAGTGCAATAGTGACTTTGCTTACCAGAAAACAACTCTTGCTCGTAGGACCACAAACTGCATGTGATTCAACGCCATTTAGGAATGGGAAACAAAAGCTAGCTCGCCTTAAAAGAAACACACTCTACGTTTGAGAAAAAAGCACTCTTCTACTGTACTGTGTTCCTATAGGACCAGAACAGTGAGCTTGCTCAGAAAAAAAGAACTGTGCTTCCTAAACACACGGGCCATATCTAGTTCAACTCTTCTTAGGAAACTGACAAGAACAGTAGCTGCTCTTCAGTCCAATACACTGTACTTGCTGGGAACAGACGGGAGGGCTATTTGCACTGTGTATGGCAATTGGAGCACAATAGTGACTTGTCTTACCAGAAAACAACTCTTGCTCGTAGGACAAAAAACTGCATGTGACTCAACTCCATTTAGGACTGGGAAACAAACGCTAGCTCGACTTCCAAGAAACACACTCTGCTTTTGAGAAAAGAGCACTCTTCTACTCTACTGTGTTTCCTATGTGTTCCGAACAGTAGGCTTGCTCAGAACAAAAAAACTGTGCTTCCTACTCACACGGCCATATCTAGTTCAAGTCTGCTTAAGAACCTGACAAGAACAGTATATCCTCTTGAATCCAATACACTGTACTTGCTGGGAACAGACGCCAGTGCTATTTGTCCTGTGTATGGCAATGGCAGCGCAATAGTGACTCTTCTTGCCAGAAAACAACTCTTGCTCGTAGGACCAGAAACTACATATGATTAAACTCCTTTTAGGACTGGGAAACAAACTCTAGCTCGCTTTACAAGAAACACACTTTGCTTTTGAGAAAAGAGCACTCTTCTACTCTACTGTGTTTCTTATAGGGCCAGAACAGTGAGCTTGCTCAGAAAAAAAGAACTGTGCTTCCTACACACACGGGCCATATCTAGTTCAAGTCTGCTTAGGAAACTGAGAAGAACAGTAGCTCCTCTTCAGTCCAATACACTGTAATTGCTGGGAACAGACGGGAGGGCTATTTGCACTGTGTATGGCAAAGGGAGCACAATGGTGACTTTCCTTACCAGAAAACAACTCTTGCTCATAGGACCAGAAACTGCATGTGATTCCACTCCATTTAGGACTGGGAAACAAACGCTAGCTCGCCTTACAAGAAACACACTCTGCTTTAGAGAAAAGAGCACTCTTCTACTCTACTGTTTTTCCTATGGGTTCCAAACAGTGAGCTTGCTCATAACAAAAGAACTGTGCTTCCTACACACACGGACCATATCTAGTTTAACTCTTCTTAGGAAACTGACTAGAACAGTAGCTCCTCTTCAGTCCAATACACTGTACTTGATGGGAAAAGAAGCGAGTGCTATTTGCCTTGTGTAGGGCAATGTGAGCGCAATAGTGACTTTTCTTACCAGAAAAAAACTCTTGTTCGTAGGACCAGAAACTGCATGTGATTCAACTCCATTTAGGACTGGGAAACAAAAGCTAGCTCACCTTACAAAAACACACTCTGCTTTTGAGAAAGAGCACTCTTCTACTCTACTGTGATTCCTATAGGGCCAGAACAGTGAGCTTGCTCAGAACAAAAGAACTGTGCTTCCTACACATGTGCCATATCTAGTTCAACTCTGCTTAGGAAACTGACAAGAACAGTAGCTCCTCTTCAGTCCGATACACTGTACTTGCTGGGAACTGACGCGAGTGCTTTTTGCACTGTGTATGTCAATGGGAGCGCAATAGTGACTTTCCTTACCAGAAAACAACTCTTGCTCGTAAGACCAGAAACTGCATGAGATTCAACTCCATTTAGGACTGGGAAACAAATGCTAGCTCGCCTTACATGAAACATACTCTGCTTTTGAGAAAGGAGCACTCTTCTACTCTACTGTGTTTCCTATGGGGTCCGAGCAGTGAGCTTGCTCAGAACAAAAGAACTGTGCTTCCTACACACACGGGCCATATCTAGTTCAACTCTGCTTAGTAAACTGACAAGAACAATAGCTCCTCTTCCTTCCAATACACTGTACTTGCAGGGAACAGATGCGAGTGCTATTTGCACTGTGTATGGCAATTGGAGCACAATAGTGACTTGTCTTACCAGAAAACAACTCTTGCTCGTGGGACAAAAACTGCATGTGACTCAACTCCATTTAGGACTAGGAAACAAACGCTAGCTCGACTTCCAAGAAACACACTCTGCTTTTGAGAAAAGAGCACTCTTCTACTCTACAGTGTTTCCTATAGAGCCAGAAGAGTGAACTTGCTCAGAACATTAGAACTGTGCTTCCTACACACACGGCCATATCTAGTTCAGTTCTGCTTAGGAACCTGACAAGAACAGTAGATCCTCTTCTGTACAATACACTGTACTTGCTGGGAACAGACGCCAGTGCTATTTGTCCTGTGTATGGCAATGGCAGCGCAATAGTGACTCTTCTTACCATAAAACAACCCTTGCTCGTAGGATTAGAAACTGCATGTGATTCAACTCCATTTAGGACTGGGAAACAAACGCTAGCTCGACTTACAAGAAACACACTCTGCTTTTGAGAAAAGAGCACTCTTCTACTCTACTGTGTTTCTATAGGGCCAGAACAGTGAGCTTGCTCAGAACAAAAGAACTTTGCTTCCTAACACGGGCCATATCTAGTTCAACTCTGCTTAGGAAACTGACAAGAACAGTAACTCCTCTTCAGTCCGATACACTGTACTTGCTGGGAACAGACGCGCGTGCTATTTGCACTGTGTACGTCAATGGGAGCACAATAGTGACTTTCCTTACCAGAAAACAACTCTTGCTCATAAGACCAGAAACTGCATGAGATTCAACTCCATTTAGGACTGGGAAACAAATGCTAGCTCGCCTTACAAGAAACACACTCTGCTTTAGAAAAAGAGCACTCTTCTACTCTACTGTGTTTCCTACAGGGCCAGAACAGTGAGCTTGCTCAGAACAAAAGAACTGTGCTTCCCACACACGGGCCATATCTAGTTCAACTCTGCTTAGGAAACTGACAAGAACAGTAGATCCTCTTCAGTCCAATACACTGTACTTGCTGGAAACAGACGCCAGTGCTATTTGCACTGTGTATGGCAATTGGAGCACAATAGTGACTCGTCTTACCAGAAAACAACTCTTGCTCATAGAACAAAAAACTGCATGTGACTCAACTCCATTTAGGACTGGGAAACAAATTCTAGCTCGCTTTACAAGAAACACACTCTGCATTTGAGAAAAGAGCACTCTTCTACTCTACTGTGTTCCTACAGGGCCTGAACAGTGAGCTTGCTCAGAAAAAAAGAACTGTGCTTCCTAAACACACAGGCCATATCTAGTTCAACTCTTCTTAGGAAACTGACAAGAACAGTAGCTCCTCTTCAGTCCAATACACTGTACTTGCTGGGAACAGACGGGAGGGCTATTTGCACTGTGTATGGCAATGGGAGCACAATAGTGACTTTCCTTACCAGAAAACAACTCTTGCTCGTAGGACCAGAAACTGCGTGTGATTCCACTCCATTTAGGAATGGGAAACAAAAGCTAGCTCGCCTTAAAAGAAACACACTCTACGTTTGAGAAAAAAGCACTCTTCTACTCTACTGTGTTTTCTATGGGGTCCGAACAGTGAGCTTGCTCAGAACAAAAAAAACTGTGCTTCCTACACACACGGCCATATCTAGTTCAAGTCTGCTTAGGAACCTGACAAGAACAGTAGATCCTCTTCAGTCCAATACACTGTACTTGCTGGGAACAGACGCGAGTGCTATTTGCACAGTGTATGGCAATGGGAGCGCAATGTGACTTTCCTTACCAGAAAACAACTCTTGTTCGTAGGACCTGAAACTGCATGTGATTCAACTCCATTTAGGACTAGGGAACAAACGCTAGCTTGCCTTACAAGAAACACACTCTGCTTTTGAGAAAAGAGCACTCTTCTACTCTACTGTGTTTCCTATAGGGCCAGAACAGTGAGCTTGCTTAGAACATAAGAACTGTGTTTCCTACACACACGGGCCATATCTAGTTCAACTCTGCTTAGGAAACTGACAAGAACAGTAGCTCCTCTTCAGTCCGATACACTGTAATTGCTGGGAACAGACGCGAGTGCTATTAGCAATGTGTATGGCAATGGGAGCGCAATAGTGACTTTCCTTACCAGAAAACAACTCTTGCTCGTAGGACCAGAAACTGCATGTGATTCAACTCCATTTAGGAATGGGAAACGAACGCTAGCTCGCCTTACAAGAAACACACTCTGCTTTTGAGAAAAGAGCACTCTTCTACTCTACTGTGTTTCCTCTATGGCCAGAACAGTGAGCTTGCTCAGAACAAAAGGACTGTGCTTCCTACACACAGGGGATATCTAGTTCAACTCTGCTTAGGAAACTGACAAGAACAGTAGCTCCTCTTTAGTCCAATACACTGTACTTGCTGGGAACAGACGCGAGTGCTATTTACACTGTGTATGTCAATGAGAGCGCAATAGTGACTTTCCTTACCAGAAAACAACTCTTGCTCGTACGACCAGAAACTGCATGTGACTCAACTCCATTTAGGACTGGGAAACAAACTCTAGCTCACCTTACAAGAAACACATTCTACTTTTGGGAAAAGAGCACTCTTCTACTCTACTGTGTTTCCTATAGGGCCAGAACAGTTAGCTTGCTCAGAACAAAAGAACTGTGCTTCCTACACACACGGACCATATGTAGTTCAACTCTGCTTAGGAAACTGACAAGAATAGTAGCTCCTCTTCACTCCAATACACTGTACTTGCTGGGAACACACGCGAGTGCTATTTACACTGTGTATGGCAATTAGAGTGCAATAGTGACTTTGCTTACCAGAAAACAACTCTTGCTCGTAGGACCACAAACTGCATGTGATTCAACGCCATTTAGGACTGGGAAACAAATGCTAGCTCGCCTTACAAGAAACACACTCTGCTTTAGAAAAAGAGCACTCTTCTACTCTACTGTGTTTCCTACAGGGCCAGAACAGTGAGCTTGCTCAGAACAAAAGAACTGTGCTTCCCACACACGGGCCATATCTAGTTCAACTCTGCTTAGGAAACTGACAAGAACAGTAGGTCCTCTTCAGTCCAATACACTGTACTTGCTGGGAACAGACGCCAGTGCTATTTGCACTGTGTATGGCAATTGGAGCACAATAGTGACTCGTCTTACCAGAAAACAACTCTTGCTCATAGAACAAAAAACTGCATGTGACTCAACTCCATTTAGGACTGGGAAACAAACTCTAGCTCGCTTTACAAGAAACACACTCTGCTTTTGAGAAAACAGCACTCTTCTACTCTACTGTGTTTCCTACAGGGCCAGAACAGTGAGCTTGCTCAGAACAAAAGAACTGTGCTTCCCACACACGGGCCATATCTAGTTCAACTCTGCTTAGGAAACTGACAAGAACAGTAGATCCTCTTCAGTCCAATACACTGTACTTGCTGGAAACAGACGCCAGTGCTATTTGCACTGTGTATGGCAATTGGAGCACAATAGTGACTCGTCTTACCAGAAAACAACTCTTGCTCATAGAACAAAAAACTGCATGTGACTCAACTCCATTTAGGACTGGGAAACAAACTCTAGCTCGCTTTACAAGAAACACACTCTGCATTTGAGAAAAGAGCACTCTTCTACTCTACTGTGTTCCTACAGGGCCTGAACAGTGAGCTTGCTCAGAAAAAAAGAACTGTGCTTCCTAAACACACAGGCCATATCTAGTTCAACTCTTCTTAGGAAACTGACAAGAACAGTAGCTCCCCCTCAGTCCAATACACTGTACTTGCTGGGAACAGACGGGAGGGCTATTTGCACTGTGTATGGCAATGGGAGCACAATAGTGACTTTCCTTACCAGAAAACAACTCTTGCTCGTAGGACCAGAAACTGCGTGTGATTCCACTCCATTTAGGAATGGGAAACAAAAGCTAGCTCGCCTTAAAAGAAACACACTCTACGTTTGAGAAAAAAGCACTCTTCTACTCTACTGTGTTTTCTATGGGGTCCGAACAGTGAGCTTGCTCAGAACAAAAAAAACTGTGCTTCCTACACACACGGCCATATCTAGTTCAAGTCTGCTTAGGAACCTGACAAGAACAGTAGATCCTCTTCAGTCCAATACACTGTACTTGCTGGGAACAGACGCGAGTGCTATTTGCACAGTGTATGGCAATGGGAGCGCAATGTGACTTTCCTTACCAGAAAACAACTCTTGTTCGTAGGACCTGAAACTGCATGTGATTCAACTCCATTTAGGACTAGGGAACAAACGCTAGCTTGCCTTACAAGAAACACACTCTGCTTTTGAGAAAAGAGCACTCTTCTACTCTACTGTGTTTCCTATAGGGCCAGAACAGTGAGCTTGCTTAGAACATAAGAACTGTGTTTCCTACACACACGGGCCATATCTAGTTCAACTCTGCTTAGGAAACTGACAAGAACAGTAGCTCCTCTTCAGTCCGATACACTGTAATTGCTGGGAACAGACGCGAGTGCTATTAGCAATGTGTATGGCAATGGGAGCGCAATAGTGACTTTCCTTACCAGAAAACAACTCTTGCTCGTAGGACCAGAAACTGCATGTGATTCAACTCCATTTAGGAATGGGAAACGAACGCTAGCTCGCCTTACAAGAAACACACTCTGCTTTTGAGAAAAGAGCACTCTTCTACTCTACTGTGTTTCCTCTATGGCCAGAACAGTGAGCTTGCTCAGAACAAAAGGACTGTGCTTCCTACACACAGGGGATATCTAGTTCAACTCTGCTTAGGAAACTGACAAGAACAGTAGCTCCTCTTTAGTCCAATACACTGTACTTGCTGGGAACAGACGCGAGTGCTATTTACACTGTGTATGTCAATGAGAGCGCAATAGTGACTTTCCTTACCAGAAAACAACTCTTGCTCGTACGACCAGAAACTGCATGTGACTCAACTCCATTTAGGACTGGGAAACAAACTCTAGCTCACCTTACAAGAAACACATTCTACTTTTGGGAAAAGAGCACTCTTCTACTCTACTGTGTTTCCTATAGGGCCAGAACAGTTAGCTTGCTCAGAACAAAAGAACTGTGCTTCCTACACACACGGACCATATGTAGTTCAACTCTGCTTAGGAAACTGACAAGAATAGTAGCTCCTCTTCAGTCCAATACACTGTACTTGCTGGGAACACACGCGAGTGCTATTTACACTGTGTATGGCAATTAGAGTGCAATAGTGACTTTGCTTACCAGAAAACAACTCTTGCTCGTAGGACCACAAACTGCATGTGATTCAACGCCATTTAGGACTGGGAAACAAATGCTAGCTCGCCTTACAAGAAACACACTCTGCTTTAGAAAAAGAGCACTCTTCTACTCTACTGTGTTTCCTACAGGGCCAGAACAGTGAGCTTGCTCAGAACAAAAGAACTGTGCTTCCCACACACGGGCTATATCTAGTTCAACTCTGCTTAGGAAACTGACAAGAACAGTAGGTCCTCTTCAGTCCAATACACTGTACTTGCTGGGAACAGACGCCAGTGCTATTTGCACTGTGTATGGCAATTGGAGCACAATAGTGACTCGTCTTACCAGAAAACAACTCTTGCTCATAGAACAAAAAACTGCATGTGACTCAACTCCATTTAGGACTGGGAAACAAACTCTAGCTCGCTTTACAAGAAACACACTCTGCTTTTGAGAAAACAGCACTCTTCTACTCTACTGTGTTCCTATAGGGCCAGAACAGTGAGCTTGCTCAGAACAATAGAACTGTGCTTCCCACACACGGGCCATATCTAGTTCAACTCTTCTTAGGAAACTGACAAGAACAGTAGCTCCTCTTCAGTCCAATACACTGTACTTGCTGGGAACAGACGGGAGGGCTATTTGCACTGTGTATGGCAATGGGAGCACAATAGTGACTTTCCTTACCAGAAAACAACTCTTGCTCGTAGGACCAGAAACTGCGTGTGATTCCACTCCATTTAGGAATGGGAAACAAAAGCTAGCTCGCCTTAAAAGAAACACACTCTACGTTTGAGAAAAAAGCACTCTTCTACTCTACTGTGTTTTCTATGGGGTCCGAACAGTGAGCTTGCTCAGAACAAAAAAACAGTGCTTCCTACACACACGGCCATATCTAGTTCAAGTCTGCTTAGGAACCTGACAAGAACAGTAGATCCTCTTCAGTCCAATACACTGTACTTGCTGGGAACAGACGCGAGTGCTATTTGCACAGTGTATGGCAATGGGAGCGCAATAGTGACTTTCCTTACCAGAAAACAACTCTTGCTCGTAGGACCAGAAACTGCATGTGATTCAACTCCATTTAGGAATGGGAAACGAACGCTAGCTTGCCTTACAAGAAACACACTCTGCTTTTGAGAAAAGAGCACTCTTCTACTCTACTCTGTTTCCTCTATGGCCAGAAGAGTGAGCTTGCTCAGAACAAAAGGACTGTGCTTCCTACACACAGGGGATATCTAGTTCAACTCTGCTTAGGAAACTGACAAGAACAGTAGCTCCTCTTCACTCCAATACACTGTACTTGCTGGGAACACACGCGAGTGCTATTTACACTGTGTATGGCAATTAGAGTGCAATAGTGACTTTGCTTACCAGAAAACAACTCTTGCTCGTAGGACCACAAACTGCATGTGATTCAACGCCATTGAGGACTGGGAAACAAATGCTAGCTCGCCTTACAAGAAACACACTCTGCTTTAGAAAAAGAGCACTCTTCTACTCTACTGTGTTTCCTACAGGGCCAGAACAGTGAGCTTGCTCAGAACAAAAGAACTGTGCTTCCCACACACGGGCCATATCTAGTTCAACTCTGCATAGGAAACTGACAAGAACAGTAGATCCTCTTCAGTCCAATACACTGTACTTGCTGGAAACAGACGCCAGTGCTATTTGCACTGTGTATGGCAATTGGAGCACAATAGTGACTCGTCTTACCAGAAAACAACTCTTGCTCATAGAACAAAAAACTGCATGTGACTCAACTCCATTTAGGACTGGGAAACAAACTCTAGCTCGCTTTACAAGAAACACACTCTGCATTTGAGAAAAGAGCACTCTTCTACTCTACTGTGTTCCTACAGGGCCTGAACAGTGAGCTTGCTCAGAAAAAAAGAACTGTGCTTCCTAAACACACAGGCCATATCTAGTTCAACTCTTCTTAGGAAACTGACAAGAACAGTAGCTCCTCTTCAGTCCAATACACTGTACTTGCTGGCAACAGACGGGAGGGCTATTTGCACTGTGTATGGTAATGGGAGCACAATAGTGACTTTCCTTACCAGAAAACAACTCTTGCTCGTAGGACCAGAAACTGCGTGTGATTCCACTCCATTTAGGAATGGGAAACAAAAGCTAGCTCGCCTTAAAAGAAACACACTCTACGTTTGAGAAAAAAGCACTCTTCTACTCTACTGTGTTTTCTATGGGGTCCGAACAGTGAGCTTGCTCAGAACAAAAAAAACTGTGCTTCCTACACACACGGCCATATCTAGTTCAAGTCTGCTTAGGAACCTGGCAAGAACAGTAGATCCTCTTCAGTCCAATACACTGTACTTGCTGGGAACAGACGCGAGTGCTATTTGCACAGTGTATGGCAATGGGAGCGCAATGTGACTTTCCTTACCAGAAAACAACTCTTGCTCGTAGGACCTGAAACTGCATGTGATTCAACTCCATTTAGGACTAGGGAACAAACGCTAGCTTGCCTTACAAGAAACACACTCTGCTTTTGAGAAAAGAGCACTCTTCTACTCTACTGTGTTTCCTATAGGGCCAGAACAGTGAGCTTGCTTAGAACATAAGAACTGTGTTTCCTACACACACGGGCCATATCTAGTTCAACTCTGCTTAGGAAACTGACAAGAACAGTAGCTCCTCTTCAGTCCGATACAATGTAATTGCTGGGAACAGACGCGAGTGCTATTAGCAATGTGTATGGCAATGGGAGCGCAATAGTGACTTTCCTTACCAGAAAACAACTCTTGCTCGTAGGACCAGAAACTGCATGTGATTCAACTCCATTTAGGAATGGGAAACGAACGCTAGATCGCCTTACAAGAAACACACTCTGCTTTTGAGAAAAGAGCACTCTTCTACTCTACTGTGTTTCCTCTATGGCCAGAACAGTGAGCTTGCTCAGAACAAAAGGACTGTGCTTCCTACACACAGGGGATATCTAGTTCAACTCTGCTTAGGAAACTGACAAGAACAGTAGCTCCTCTTCAGTCCAATACACTGTACTTGCTGGGAACAGACGCGAGTGCTATTTACACTGTGTATGTCAATGAGAGCGCAATAGTGACTTTCCTTACCAGAAAACAACTCTTGCTCGTACGACCAGAAACTGCATGTGACTCAACTCCATTTAGGACTGGGAAACAAACTCTAGCTCACCTTACAAGAAACACATTCTACTTTTGGGAAAAGAGCACTCTTCTACTCTACTGTGTTTCCTATAGGGCCAGAACAGTTAGCTTGCTCAGAACAAAAGAACTGTGCTTCCTACACACACGGACCATATGTAGTTCAACTCTGCTTAGGAAACTGACAAGAATAGTAGCTCCTCTTTAGTCCAATACACTGTACTTGCTGGGAACATTCGCGAGTACTATTTACACTGTGTATGGCAATTAGAGTGCAATAGTGACTTTGCTTACCAGAAAACAACTCTTGCTCGTAGGACCACAAACTGCATGTGATTCAACGCCATTTAGGAATGGGAAACAAAAGCTAGCTCGCCTTAAAAGAAACACACTCTACGTTTGAGAAAAAAGCACTCTTCTACTGTACTGTGTTCCTATAGGACCAGAACAGTGAGCTTGCTCAGAAAAAAAGAACTGTGCTTCCTAAACACACGGGCCATATCTAGTTCAACTCTTCTTAGGAAACTGACAAGAACAGTAGCTCCTCTTCAGTCCAATACACTGTACTTGCTGGGAACAGACGGGAGGGCTATTTGCACTGTGTATGGCAATGGGAGCACAATAGTGACTTTCCTTACCAGAAAACAACTCTTGCTCGTAGGACTAGAAACTACGTGTGATTCCACTCCATTTAGGAATGGGAAACAAAAGCTAGCTCGCCTTAAAAGAAACACACTCTACGTTTGAGAAAAAAGCACTCTTCCACTCTACTGTGTTTTCTATGGGGTCCGAACAGTGAGCTTGCTCAGAACAAAAAAACAGTGCTTCCTACACACACGGCCATATCTAGTTCAAGTCTGCTTAGGAACCTGACAAGAACAGTAGATCCTCTTCAGTCCAATACACTGTACTTGCTGGGAACAGACGCGAGTGCTATTTGCACAGTGTATGGCAATGGGAGCACAATAGTGACTTTTTTTTACCAGAAAACAACTCTTGCTCGTAGGACCAGAAACTGCATGTGATTCAACTCCATGTAGGAATGGGAAACGAACGCTAGCTTGCCTTACAAGAAACACACTCTGCTTTTGAGAAAAGAGCACTCTTCTACTCTACTCTGTTTCCTCTATGGCCAGAACAGTGAGCTTGCTCAGAACAAAAGGACTGTGCTTCCTACACACAGGGGATATCTAGTTCAACTCTGCTTAGGAAACTGACAAGAACAGTAGCTCCTCTTCAGTCCAATACACTGTACTTGCTGGGAACACACGCGAGTGCTATTTACACTGTGTATGGCAATTAGAGTGCAATAGTGACTTTGCTTACCAGAAAACAACTCTTGCTCGTAGGACATCAAACTGCATGTGATTCAACGCCATTTAGGACTGGGAAACAAATGCTAGCTCGCCTTACAAGAAACACACTCTGCTTTAGAAAAAGAGCACTCTTCTACTCTACTGTGTTTCCTACAGGGCCAGAACAGTGAGCTTGCTCAGAACAAAAGAACTGTGCTTCCCACACACGGGCCATATCTAGTTCAACTCTGCTTAGGAAACTGACAAGAACAGTAGATCCTCTTCAGTCCAATACACTGTACTTGCTGGGAACAGACGCCAGTGCTATTTGCACTGTGTATGGCAATTGGAGCACAATAGTGACTCATCTTACCAGAAAACAACTCTTGCTCATAGAACAAAAAACTGCATGTGACTCAACTCCATTTAGGACTGGGAAACAAACTCTAGCTCGCTTTACAAGAAACACACTCTGCATTTGAGAAAAGAGCACTCTTCTACTCTACTGTGTTCCTATAGGGCCTGAACAGTGAGCTTGCTCAGAAAAAAAGAACTGTGCTTCCTAAACACACAGGCCATATCTAGTTCAAATCTTCTTAGGAAACTGACAAGAACAGTAGCTCCTCTTCAGTCCAATACACTGTACTTGCTGGGAACAGACGGGAGGGCTACTTGCACTGTGTATGGCAATGGGAGCACAATAGTGACTTTCCTTACCAGAAAACAACTCTTGCTCATAGTACCAGAAACTGCGTGTGATTCCACTCCATTTAGGAATGGGAAACAAAAGCTAGCTCGCCTTAAAAGAAACACACTCTACGTTTGAGAAAAAAGCACTCTTCTACTCTACTGTGTTTTCTATGGGGTCCGAACAGTGAGCTTGCTCAGAACAAAAAAAAACTGTGCTTCCTACACACACGGCTATATCTAGTTCAAGTCTGCTTAGGAACCTGACAAGAACAGTAGATCCTCTTCAGTCCAATACACTGTACTTGCTGGGAACAGACGCGAGTGCTATTTGCACAGTGTATGGCAATGGGAGCGCAATGTGACTTTCCTTACCAGAAAACAACTCTTGTTCGTAGGACCTGAAACTGCATGTGATTCAACTCCATTTAGGACTGGGAAACAAATGCTAGCTCACCTTACATGAAATACACTCTGCTTTTGAGAAAAGAGCACTCTTCTACTCTACTGTGTTTCCTATGGGGTCTGAACAGTGAGCTTGCTCAGAACAAAAGAACTTGCTTCCTACACACACGGGACATATCTAGTTCAACTCTGCTTAGGAAACTGACAAGAACAGTAGCTCCTCTTCAGTCCAATACACTTTACTTGCGAGGAACAGACGCGAGTGCTATTTTCACTGTGTATGGCAATTGGAGCACAATAGTGACTCGTCTTACCAGAAAACAACTCTTGCTCGTAGGACAAAAAACTGCATGTGACTCAACTCCATTTAGGACTGGGAAACAAACGCTAGCTTGCCTTACAAGAAACACACTCTGCTTTAGAGAAAAGAGCACTCTTCTACTCTACTGTGTTTCCTATAGGGCCAGAACAGTGAGCTTGCTCAGAACATAAGAACTGTGCTTCCTACACACACGGGCCATATCTAGTTCAACTCTGCTTAGGAACCTGACAAGAACAGTAGCTCCTCTTCAGTCCAATACACTGTACTTGCTGGGAACAGACGCATGTGCTATTTGCACTGTGTATGGCAAAGGGAGCACAATAATGACTTTCCTTACCAGAAAACATTTCTTGCTCGTAGGACCAGAAACTGTCTGTGATTCAACTCCATTTAGGACTGGGAAACAAACGCGAGCTCGCCTTACAAGAAACACACTCTGCTTTAGAGAAAAGAGCACTCTTCTACTCTACTGTGTTTCCTGTAGGACCAGAACAGTGAGCTTGCTCAGAACATAATAACTGTGCTTCCTAAACACACGGGCCATATCTATTTCAACTCTGCTTAGGAAACTGACAAGAACAGCAGCTCCTCTTCAGTCCGATACACTGTACTTGCTGAGAACAGACGCGAGTGCTATGTGCACTGTGTATGGCAATTGGAGCACAATAGTGACTCGTCTTACCAGAAAACAACTCTTGCTCATAGGACCAAAAACTGCATGTGACTCAACTCCATTTAGGACTGGGAAACAAACTCTAGCTCACCTTACAAGAAACACACTCTGCTCTTGAGAAAAGAGCACTCTTCTACTCTACTGTGTTTCCTATAGGGCCAGAACAGTTAGCTTGCTCAGAACAAATGAACTGTGCTTCCTAGACACACGGGCCATATCTAGTTCAACTCTGCTTAGGAAACTGAGAAGAACAGTAGCTCCTCTTCAGTCCAATACACTGTACTTGCTGGGAACAGACGCATGTGCTATTTGCACTGTGTATGGCAATGGGAGCAAAATAGTGACTTTCCTTTACCAGAAAACAACTCTTGCTCGTAGTACCAGAAACTGCATGTGATTCAACTCCATTTAGGACTGGGAAACAAATGCTAGCTCGCCTTACATGAAACACACTCTGCTTTTGAAAAAAGAGCACTCTTCTACTCTACTGTGTTTCCTATGGGGTCCGAACAGTGAGCTTGCTCAGAACAAAAGAACTATGCGTCCTACACACACGGGACATATCTAGTTCAACTCTGCTTAGGAAACTGACAAGAACAGTAGCTCCTCTTCAGTCCAATACACTTTACTTGTGGGGAACAGACGCGAGTGCTATTTGCACTGTGTATGGCAATTGGAGCACAATAGTGACTCGTCTTACCAGAAAACAACTCTTGCTCGTAGGACCAAAAACTACATGGGACTCAACTCCATTTAGGACTGGGAAACAAACGCTAGCTCAACATCCAAGAAACACACTCTGCTTTTAAGAAAAGAGCACTCTTCTACTCTACTGTGCTTCCTATAGGGCCAGAACAGTGAGCTAGCTCAGAAAAAAAGAACTGTGCATCCTACACACACGGGCCATACCTAGTTCAACTCTTCTTAGGAAACTGAGAAGAACAGTAGCTCCTCTTCAGTCCAATACACTGTACTTGCTGGGAACAGACGCGAGGGCTATTTGCACTGTGTATGGCAATGGGAGCGCAATAGTGACTTTCTTTACCAGAAAACAACTCTTGGTCGTAGGACCAGAAACTGCATGTGATTCCACTCCATTTAGGACTGGGAAACAAACGGTAGCTCGCCTTACAAGAAACACACTCTGCTTTTGAGAAAAAAGCACTCGTCTACTCTACTGTGTTTCCTATGGGGTCCGAACAGTGAGCTTGCTCAGAACAAATAAAACTGTGCTTCCTACACACACGGCCTTATCTAGTTCAAGTCTGCTTAGGAACCTGACAAGAACAATAGATCCTCTTCAGCCCAATACACTGTACTTGCTACGAACAGACGCCAGTGCTATTTGTCCTGTGTATGGCAATGGCAGCGCAACAGTGACTCTTTTTACCAGAAAACAACTCTTGCTCGTAGTACCAGAAACTGCATGGGATTCAACTCCATTTAGGACTGCGAAACAAACGCTAGCTCGCCTTATAATTAACACACTCTGCTTTAGAGAAAAGAGCACTCTTCTGCTCTACTGTGTTTCCTATGGGGTCCAAACAGTTAGCTTGCAAAGAACAAAAGAACTGTGCTTCCTAAAAACATGGATCATATCCAGTTCATCTCTGCTTAGGAAACTGACAAGAACAGTAGCACCTATCCAGTTCAATACACTGTACTTGCTGGGAACAGACGCCAGTGCTATTTGTCCTGGTTTTGGCAATGGCAGCACAAAAGTGACTCTTCTTACCATAAAACAACTCTTGCTCGTAGGACTAGAAACTGCATGTGATTCAACTCAATTTAGGACTGGGAAACAAACGCTAGCTCGCCTCACAAGAAACACTCTCTGCTTTTGAGAAAAGAGCACTCTTCTACTCTACTGTGTTTCCTATGTGTTCCGAAATGTGAGCTTGCTCAGAACAAAAAAACTGTGCTTCCTACACACACGGCCATATCTAGTTCAAGTCTGCTTAGGAACCTGACAAGAACAGTAGATCCTCTTCAGTCCAATACACTGTACTTGCTGCGAACAGACGCCAGTGCTATTTGTCCTGTGTATGGCAATGGCAGCGCAATAGTGACTCTTTTTACCAGAAAACAACTCTTGCTCGTAGTACCAGAAACTGCATGGGATTCAACTCCATTTAGGACTGCAAAACAAATGCTAGCTCGACGTCCAAGAAACACACTCTGCTTTAGAGAAAAGAGCCCTCTTCTGCTCTACTGTGTTTCCTATGGGGTCCAAACTGTGAGCTTGCAAAGAACAAAAGAACTCTGCTTCCTACAAACACGGATCATATCTAGTTCAACTCTGCTTAGGAAACTGACAAGAAAAGTAACTCCTCTTCAGTCCGATACACTGTACTTGCTGGGAACAGACGGAAGTGCTACTTGCACTGTGTATGGCAAAGGGATCGCAATAGTGACTTTCCTTACCAGAAAAGAACTCTTGCTCATAGGACCAGAAACTGCATGTGATTCAACTCCATTTAGGACTTGGAAACAAACGCTATCTCGCCTTTCAAGAAACACACTCTGCTTTTGAGAAAAGCACATTCTTCTACTCTACTGTGTTTCCTATAGGGTCCAAACAGTGAGCTTGCTCAGAACAAAAGAACTGTGCTTCCTACACACACGGCAATATCTAGTTCAATTCTGCTTAGGAACCTGAAAGAACAGTAGATCCTCTTCAGTCCAATACACTGTACTTGCTGGGAACAGACGCCAGTGCTCTTTGTCCTGTATATGGCAATGGGAGCACAATAGTGACTCTTCTTACCATAAAACAACTCTTGCTCGTAGGACCAGAAACTGCATGTGATTCAACTTCATTTAGGACTGGGAAACAAACGATAGCTCGCCTTACAAGAAACACACTCTGCTTTAGAGAAAAGAGCACTCTTCTACTCTACTTTGTTTCCTATAGGGCCAGAACAGTGAGCTTGCTCAGAAAAAAAAACTGTGCTTCCTACACACACGGGCCATATCTAGTTCAACTCTGCTTAGGAAACTGACAAGAACAGTAGCTCCTCCTCAGTCCAATACACTGTACTTGCTGGGAACATACGCCAGTGCTATTTGCACTGTGGATGGCAATGGGAGCACAATAGTGACTTTCCTTACCAGAAAACAACTCTTGCTCGTAGGACCAGAAACTGCATATGATTCAACTCCATTTAGGACTGAGAAACAAATGCTAGCTTGCCTTCCATGAAACACACTCTGCTTTTGAGAAAAGAGCACTCTTCTACGCTACTGTGTTTCCTATGGGTACGAACAGTGAGCTTGCTCAGAACAAAAGAACTGTGCTTCCTACACACACGGGCCATATCTAGTTCAACTCTGCTTAGGAACCTGACAAGAACAGTAGCTCCTCTTCAGTCCGATACACTGTACTTGCTGGGAACAGACGCGAGTGCTATTTGCACTGTGTATGGCAAAGGGAGCGCAATAGTGACTTTCCTTACCAGAAAACAACTCTTGCTCGTAGGACCAGAAACTGCATGTGATTCAACTCCATTTAGGACTGAGAAACAAACGCTAGCTCGCCTTACATGAAACTCACTCTGCTTTTGAGAAAAGAGCACTCCTCTACTCTACTGTGTTTCTTATGGGGTCCAAACAGTGAGCTTGCTCAGAACCAAAGAACTGTGCTTCCTACACGCACGGATCGTATCTAGTTCAACTCTGCTTAGTAAACTGTCAAGAACAGTAGCTCTTCTTCAGTCCAATACACTGTACTTGCGGGGAACAGACGCGAGTGCTATTTGCACTGTGTATGGCAATTGGAGCCCAATAATGACTTGTCTTACCAGAAAACAACTCTTGCTCGTAGGACAAAAAACTGCATGTGACTCAACTCCATTTAGGACTGGGAAACAAACACTAGCTCGACTTTTAAGAAACACACTCTGCTTTTGAGAAAAGAGCACTCTTCTACTCTACTGTGTTTCCTATGTGGTCCGAACAGTGAGCTTGCTCAGAACAAAAGAACTGTGCTTCCTACACACACGGCCATATCTAGTTCAAGTCTGCTTAGGAAACTGACAAGAACAGTAGATCCTCTTCAGTCCGATACACTGTACTTGCTGGGAACAGACGCCAGTGCTATTTGTCCTGTGTATGGCAATGGCAGCACAATAGTGACTCTTCTTACCAGAAAACAACTCTTGCTCGTGGACCAGAAACTGCATGTGATTCAACTCCATTTAGGACTGGGAAACAAACTCTAGCTCGCTTTACAAGAAACACACTCTGCTTTTGAGAAAAGAGCACTCTTCTACTCTACTGTGTTTCCTATAGGGCCAGAACAGTGAGCTTGCTCAGAAAAAAAGAACTGTGCTTCCTAGACACAGGGGCCATATCTAGTTCAACTCTGCTTAGGAATCTGAGAAGAACAGTAGCGCCTCTTCAGTCCAATACACTGTACTTGCTGGGAACAGATGGGAAGGCTATTTGCACTGTGTATGGCAATGGGAGCACAATAGTGACTTTCCTTACCAGAAAACAACTCTTTCTCATAGGAAAACAAACTGCATGTGATTCCACTCCATTTAGGAATGGGAAACAAACGCTAGCTCGCCTTAAAAGAAACACACTCTGCTTTTGAGAAAAAAGCAGTCTTCTACTCTACTGTGTTTCCTATGGGGTCCGAACAGTGAGCTTGCTCAGAAAAAAAAACTGTGCTTCCTACACAAACGGCCATATCTAGTTCAACTCTGCTTAGGAACCTGACAAGAACAGTAGATCCTCTTCAGCCCAATACACTGTACTTGCTGCGAACAGATGCCAGTGCTCTTTGTCCTGTGTATGGCAATGGCAGTGCAATAGTGACTCTTCTTACCATAAAACAACTCTTGTTCGTAGTACCAGAAACTGCATGGGATACAACTCCCTTTAGGACTGCGAAACAAACGCTAGCACGCCTTACAAGAAATACACTCTGCTTTAGAGAAAAGAGCACTCTTCTACTCTACTGTGTTTCCTATGGGGTCCAAACAGTGAGCTTGCAAAGAACAAAAGAACTCTGCTTCCTACAAACACGGATCATATCTAGTTCAACTCTGCTTAGGAAACTGACAAGAACATTAGCACATATCCAGTCGAATACACTGTACTTGCTGGGAACAGACGCGAGTGCTATTTGCACTGTGTATGGCAATGGGAAAGCAATGAGACTTTCCTTACCAGAAAAGAACTCTTGATCATAGGACCTGAAACTGCATGTGATTCAACTCCATTTAGGACTAGGAAACAAACGCTAGCTCGCCTAACAAGAAACACACTCCGCTTTTGAGAAAAGAGCACTCTTCTTCTCTACTGTGTTTCCTATAGGGCCAGAACAGTGAGCTTGCTCAGAACATAAGAATTGTGCTTCCTACACACACGGGCCATATCTACTTCAACTCTGCTTAGGAAACTGACAAGAACAGTAGCTCCTTTTCAGTCCCATACACTGTACTTGCTGGGAACAGACGCCAGTGCTATTTGTCCTGTATATGGCAATGGCAGCACAATAGTGACTCTTCTTACCAGAAAACAACTCTTGCTGGTAGGACCAGAAACTACATGTGATTCAACTCCATTTAGGACTGGGAAACAAAAGATAGCTCGCCTTACAAGAAACACACTCTGCTTTAGAGAAAAGAGCACTCTTCTACTCTACTGTGTTTCCTATAGGGCCAGAACAGTGAGCTTGCTCAGAAAAAAAAACTGTGCTTCCTACACACACGGGCCATATCTAGTTCAACTCTGCTTAGGAAACTGACAAGAACAGTAGCTCCTCCCTCAGTCCGATACACTGTACTTGCTGGGACCAGACGCGAGTGCTATTTGCACTGTGTATGTCAATGGGAGCACAATAGTGACATTCCTTACCAGAAAACAACTCTTGCTCGTAGGACCAGAAACTGCATGTGACTCAACTCCATTTAAGACTGGGAAACAAACGCTAGCTCGCCTTACAAGAAACACACTCTGCTTTAGAGAAAAGAGCACTCTTCTACTCTACTGTGTTTCCTATAGGGCCAGAACAGTGAGCTTGCTCAGAACATAAGAACTGTGCTTCCTACACACACGGGCCATATCGAGTTCAACTCTGCTTAGGAACCTGACAAGAACAGTAGCTCCTCTTCATTCCAATACACTGTACTTGCTGGGAAAAGACGCATGTGCTATTTGCACTGTGTATGACAATGGGAGCACAATAGTGACTTTCCTTAACAGAAAACAACTCCTGCTCGTAGGACCAGAAACTGCATGTGATTCCACTCCATTTAGGACTGGAAACAAACGTAGGCTCGCCTTACAAGAAACACACTCTGCTTTTGAGAAAAGAGCACTCTTCTACTCTACTGTGCTCCCTATGGTGTCCGAACAGTGAGCTTGCTCAGAACAAAAGAACTGTGCTTCGTACACACGACCATATCTAGTTCAATTCTGTTAGGAAC
The DNA here is from genome assembly GCF_949786415.1 of Peromyscus eremicus. Lineage (NCBI taxonomy): Eukaryota > Metazoa > Chordata > Mammalia > Rodentia > Cricetidae > Peromyscus > Peromyscus eremicus. Next base: position 406,484 of record NW_026734431.1, read on the forward strand.
CTGACAAGAACAGTAGATCCTCTTCAGTGCAATATACTGTACTTGCTGGGAACAGACGCCAGTGCTATTTGTCCTGTGTATGGCAATGGCAGCGCAATAGTGACTCTTCTTACCATAAAACAACTCTTGCTCATAGGACCAGAAACTGCAAGTATTTCAACTCCATTTAGGACTGGGAAACAAAAGCTAGCTCACCTTACAAGAAACACACTCTGCTTTAGAGAAAAGAGCACTCTTCTAGTCTACTGTGTTTCCTATAGTGCCAGAACAGTGAGCTTTCTCAGAACAAAAGAACTGTGCTTCCTACACACGGGCCATATCTAGTTCAACTCTGCTTAGGAACCTGACAAGAACAGTAGATCCTCTTCAGTCCAATACACTGTACTTGCTGGGAACAGACTTCAGTGCTATTTGTCCTGTGTATGGCAATGGCAGCGCAATAGTGACTCTTCTTACCAGAAAACAACTCTTGCTCGTAGTACCAGAAACGGCATGTGATTCAACTCCACTTAGGACTGGGAAACCAACTCTAACTCGCTTTACAAGAAACACACTCTGCTTTTGAGAAAAGAGCACTCTTCTACTCTACAGTGTTTCCTATAGGGCCAGAACAGTGAGCTTACTCAGAAAAAAAGAATTGTGCTTCCTAAACACGGGCCATATCTAGTTCAACTCTGCTTTGGAAACTGAGAAGAACAGTAGCTCCTCTTCAGTCCAATACACTGTACTTGCTGGGAACAGACGCGAGGGATATTTGCACTGTGTATGGCAATGGGAGCACAATAGTGACTTGATTTACCAGAAAACAACTCTTCCTCGTAGTACCAGAAACTGCATGTGATTCCACTCCATTTAGGACTGGGAAACAATCGGTAGCTCGCCTTACAAGAAACACACTCTGCTTTAGAGAAAAGAGCACTCTTCTACTCTACTGTGTTTCCTATGGGGTCCAAACAGTGAGCTTGCTCAGAACAAAAGAACTGTGCTTCCTACACACACGGCCATATCTAGTTCAACTCTGTTTAGTAAACTGACAAGAACAGTAGCTCCTATTCAGTCCAATACACTGTACTTGCTGGGAAAAGACGCGAGTGCTATTTGCCTTGTGTAGGGCAATGGGAGCACAATAGTGACTTTCCTTACCATAAAAAAACTCTTGCTCATAGGACCAGAAACTGCATGTGATTCAACTCCATTTAGGTCTGGGAAACAAATGCTAGCTCGCCTTACATGAAACACACTCTGCTTTTGAGAAAAGAGCACTCTTCTACTCTACTGTTTTTCCTATGGGGTCCGAACAGTGAGCTTGCTCAGAACAAAAGAACTGTGCTTCCTACACACAAGGGCCATATCTAGTTCAACTCTGCTTAGGAAACTGACAAGAACAGTAGCTCCTTTTCAGTCCAATAAACTGTACTTGCGGGGAAGAGACGCGAGTGCTATTTGCACTGTGTATGGCAATTAGAGCACAATAGTGACTCGTCTTACCAGAAAACAACTCTTGCTTGTAGGACAAAAAACTGCATGTTACTCAACTCCATATAGGACTGGGAAACAAACGCTAGCTCGCCTTACAAGAAACACACTCTGCTTTTGAGAAAAGAGCACTCTTCTACTCTACTGTGTTTCCTATGGAGTCCGAACACTGAACTTGCTCAGAACAAAAGAACTGTGCTTCCTACACACACGGCCATATCTAGTTCAATTCTGCTTAGGAACCTGACTAGAACAGTAGATCCTCTTCAGTCCAATACACTGTACTTGCTGGGAACAGACGCCAGTGCTATTTGTCCTGTGTATGGCAATGGCAGCACAAAAGTGACTCTTCTTACCATAAAACAACTCTTGCTCGTAGGACTAGAAACTGCATGTGATTCAACTCCATTTAGGACTGGGAAACAAACGCTAGCTCGCCTCACAAGAAACACACTCTGCTTTAGAGAAAAGAGCACTCTTCTACTCTACTGTGTTTCCTATAAGGCCAGAACAGTGAGCTTGCTCAGAACAAAAGAGCTGTTCTTCCTACACACGGGCCATAACTAGTTCCACTCTGCTTAGGAAACTGACAAGAACAGTAGCTCCTCTTCAGTCTGATACAATGTACTTGCTGGGAACAGACGCGAGTGCTATTTGCACTGTGTATGGCAATGGGAGCGCAATAGTGACTTTCCTTACCAGAAAACAACTCTTGCTCGTAGGACCAGAAACTGCATGTGATTCAACTCCATTTAGGACTGGAAAACAAATGCTAGCTCGTCTTACATGAAACACACTCTGCTTTTGAGAAAAGAGCACTCTTCTATTCTACTGTGCTTCCTATGGGGTCTGAACAGTGAGCTTGCTCAGAACAAAAGAACTGTGCTTCCTACACACACGGTCCATATCCAGTTGAACTCTGCTGAGGAAACTGACAAGAACAGTAGATCCTCTTCAGTCCAATACACTGTACTTGCAGGGAACAGACGCGAGTGCTATTTGCACTGTGTATGGCAATTGGAGCCAAATAGTGACTTGTCTTACCAGAAAACAACTCTTGCTCATAGGACAAAAAACTGCATGTGACTCAACTCCATTTAGGACTGGGAAACAAATGCTAGCTCGACGTCCAAGAAACACACTCTGCTTTTGAGAAAAGAGCACTCTTCTACTCTACTGTGTTTCCTATGTGTTCCGAAAAGTGAGCTTGCTCAGAACAAAAAAACTGTGCTTCCTACACACACGGCCATATCTAGTTCAAGTCTGCTTAGGAACCTGACAAGAACAGTAGATCCTCTTCAGTCCAATACACTGTACTTGCTGCGAACAGACGCCAGTGCTATTTGTCCTGTGTATGGCAATGGCAGCGCAATAGTGACTCTTTTTACCAGAAAACAACTCTTGCTCGTAGTACCAGAAACTGCATGGGATTCAACTCCATTTAGGACTGCGAAACAAACGCTAGCTCGCCTTACAAGTAACACACTCTGCTTTAGAGAAAAGAGCACTCTTCTGCTCTACTGTGTTTCCTATGGGGTCCAAACAGTGAGCTTGCAAAGAACAAAAGAACTCTGCTTCCTACACACACGGATCATATCTAGTTCAACTCTGCTTAGGAACCTGACAAGAAAAGTAGCTCCTCTTCAGTCCGATACACTATACTTGCTGGGAACAGACAGAAGTGCTACTTGCACTGTGTATGGCAAAGGGATCGCAATAGTGACTTTCCTTACCAGAAAAGAACTCTTGCTCATAGGACCAGAAACTGCATGTGATTCAACTCCATTTAGGACTTGGAAACAAACGCTATCTCGCCTTTCAAGAAACACACTCTGCTTTTGATAAAAGCACATTCTTCTACTCTACTGTGTTTCCTATAGGGTCCAAACAGTGAGCTTGCTCAGAACAAAAGAACTGTGCTTCCTACACACACGGCAATATCTAGTTCAATTCTGCTTAGGAACCTGAAAGAACAGTAGATCCTCTTCAGTCCAATACACTGTACTTGCTGGGAACAGACGCCAGTGCTCTTTGTCCTGTATATGGCAATGGGAGCACAATAGTGACTCTTCTTACCATAAAACAACTCTTGCTCGTAGGACCAGAAACTGCATGTGATTCAACTCCATTTAGGACTGGGAAACAAACGATAGCTCGCCTTACAAGAAACACACTCTGCTTTAGAGAAAAGAGCACTCTTCTATCTACTGTGTTTCCTATAGGGCCAGAACAGTGAGCTTGCTCAGAAAAAAAAACTGTGCTTCCTACACACACGGGCCATATCTAGTTCAACTCTGCTTAGGAAACTGACAAGAACAGTAGCTCCTCCTCAGTCCAATACACTGTACTTGCTGGGAACAGACGCCAGTGCTATTTGCACTGTGGATGGCAATGGGAGCACAATAGTGACTTTCCTTACCAGAAAACAACTCTTGCTCGTAGGACCAGAAACTGCATATGATTCAACTCCATTTAGGACTGAGAAACAAATGCTAGCTTGCCTTCCATGAAACACAATCTGCTTTTGAGAAAAGAGCACTCTTCTACGCTACTCTGTTTCCTATGGGTACGAACAGTGAGCTTGCTCAGAACAAAAGAACTGTGCTTCCTACACACATGGGCCATATCTAGTTCAACTCTGCTTAGGAACCTGACAAGAACAGTAGCTCCTCTTCAGTCCGATACACTGTACTTGCTGGGAACAGACGCGAGTGCTATTTGCACTGTGTATGGCAAAGGGAGCGCAATAGTGACTTTCCTTACCAGAAAACAACTCTTGCTCGTAGGACCAGAAACTGCATGTGATTCAACTCCATTTAGGACTGAGAAACAAATGCTAGCTCGCCTTACATGAAACTCACTCTGCTTTTGAGAAAAGAGCACTCCTCTACTCTACTGTGTTTCTTATGGGGTCCAAACAGTGAGCTTGCTCAGAACCAAAGAACTGTGCTTCCTACACACACGGATCATATCTAGTTCAACTCTGCTTAGTAAACTGACAAGAACAGTAGCTCCTCTTCAGTCCAATACACTGTACTTGCGGGGAACAGACGCGAGTGCTATTTGCACTGTGTATGGCAATTGGAGCCCAATAATGACTTGTCTTACCAGAAAACAACTCTTGCTCGTAGGACAAAAAACTGCATGTGACTCAACTCCATTTAGGACTGGGAAACAAACACTAGCTCGACTTTTAAGAAACACACTCTGCTTTTGAGAAAAGAGCACTCTTCTACTCTACTGTGTTTCCTATGTGTTCCGAAAAGTGAGCTTGCTCAGAACAAAAAAACTGTGCTTCCTACACAAACGGCCATATATACTTCAAGTCTGCTTAGGAACCTGACAAGAACAGTAGATCCTCTTCAGTCCAATACACTGTACTTGCTGGGAACAGACGCCAGTGCTATTTGTCGTGTGTATGGCAATGGCAGCGCAATAGTGACTCTTCTTACCAGAAAACAACTCTTGCTCGTGGAAAAGAAACTGCATGTGATTCAACTCCATTTAGGACTGGGAAACAAACGCTAGCTCGCCCTACAAGAAACACACTCTGCTTTTGAGAAAAGAGCACTCTTCTACTCTACTGTGTTTCCTATGGGGTCCAAACAGTGAGCTTGCTCAGAACAAAAGAACTGTGCTTCCTAAACACGCGGGCCATATCTAGTTCAACTCTGCTTAGGAAACTGACAAGAACAATAGCTCCTCTTCAGTCCGATACTCTGTACTTGCTGGGAACAGACGTGAGTGCTATTTGCACTGTGTATGGCAATGGGAGCACAATAGTGACTTTCCTTACCAGAAAACAACTCTTGGTCGTAGGACCAGAAACTGCATGTGACTCAACTCCATTTAGGACTGGGAAACTAATGCTAGCTCGCCTTACAAGAAACACAATCTGCTTTTGAGAAAAGAGCACTCTTCTACTCTACTGTTTCCTATGTGTTCCGAACAGTTAGCTTGCTCATAACAAAAAAACTGTGCTTCGAACAAACACGGCCATATCTAGTTCAAGTCTGCTTAGGAAACTGACAAGAACAGTAGATCCTCTTCAATCCGATACACTGTACTTGCAGGGAACAGAGGCATTTGCTATTTGCACTGTGTATGGCAATGGGAGCGCAATAGTGACTTTCCTTACCAGAAAACAACTCTTGCTCGTAGGACCAGAAACTGCATGTTATTCAACTCCATTTAGGACTGGGAAACAAATGCTAGCTCGCCTTACATGAAACACACTCTGCTTTTGAGATAAGAGCACTCTTCTAATCTACTGTGTTTCCTATGGGGTCTAAACAGTGAGCTTGCTCAGAACAAAAGAACTGTGCTTCCTACACACACAGGCCATATCTATTTCAACTCTGCTTAGGAAACTGACAAGAACAGTAGCTCCTCTTCAGTCCAATACACTGTAGTTGCTCGGAACAGACGCGAGTGCTATTTGCACTGTGTATGGCAATTGGAGCACAATAGTGACTCGTCTTACCAGAAAACAACTCTTGCTCGTAGGACAAAAAACTGCATGTGACTCAACTCCATTTAGGACTGGGAAACAAACGCTAGCTCGCCTTCCAAAAACACACTCTGCTTTTGAGAAAAGAGCACTCTTCTACTCTACTGTGTTTCCTATGTGTTCCGAACAGTGAGCTTGCTCAGAACAAAAAAACTGTGCTTCCTACACACACGGCCATATCTAGCTCAAGTCTGCTTAGGAAACTGACAAGAACAGTAGCTCCTATTCAGTCTGATACACTGTACTTGCTGGGAACAGACGCGAGTGCTATTTGCACTGTATATGGCATTTGGAGCAACAGTGACTCTTCTTACCAGAAAAAAACTCTTGCTCGTAGGACAAAAAACTGCATGTGACTCAACTCCATTTAGGACTGGGAAACAAACGCAAGCTCGCCTTACAAGAAACACACTCTGCTTTTAAGAAAAGTGCACTCTTCTACTCTACTGTGTTTCCTAAAGGGCCAGAACAGTGAGCTTGCTCAGAACATAAGAACTGTGCTTCCTACACACACGGGCCATATCTAGTTCAACTCTGCTTAGGAAACTGACAAGAACAGTAGCTCCTCTTCAGTCTTATACACTGTACTTGCTGGGAATAGACGCATGTGCTATTTGCATTGTGTATGGCAATGGGAGCGCTATAGTGACTTTCCTTACCAGAAAACAACTCTTGCTCATAGGACCAGAAACTGCATGTGATTCCACTCCTTTTAGGACTGGGAAACAAACGCTAGCTCGCCTTACAAGAAACACACTCTGCTTTAGAGAAAAGAGCACTCTTCTACTCTACTGTGTTTCCTATGTGTTCCGAACAGTGAGCTTGCTCAGAACAAAAAAACTGTGCTTCCTACAAACATTGCCAAATCTAGTTCAAGTCTGCTTAGGAACCTGACAAGAACAGTAGATCCTCTTCAGTCCAATACACTGTGCTCCTGGGAACAGACAACAGTGCTATTTGTCCTGTGTATGGCAATGGCAGCGCAATAGTGACTCTTCTTTCCATAAAACAACTCTTGCACGTAGGACGAGAAACTGCATGTGATTCAACTCCATTTAGGACTGGGAAACAAACGCTAGCTCGCCTTCCAAAAACACACTCTGCTTTTGAGAAAAGAGCACTCTTCTACTCTACTGTGTTTCCTATGTGTTCCGAACAGTGAGCTTGCTCAGAACAAAAAAACTGTGCTTCCTACACACACGGCCATATCTAGCTCAAGTCTGCTTAGGAAACTGACAAGAACAGTAGCTCCTATTCAGTCTGATACACTGTACTTGCTGGGAACAGACGCGAGTGCTATTTGCACTGTATATGGCATTTGGAGCAACAGTGACTCTTCTTACCAGAAAACAACTCTTGCTCGTAGGACAAAAAACTGCATGTGACTCAACTCCATTTAGAACTGGGAAACAAACGCAAGCTCGCCTTACAAGAAACACACTCTGCTTTTAAGAAAAGTGCACTCTTCTACTCTACTGTGTTTCCTAAAGGGCCAGAACAGTGAGCTTGCTCAGAACATAAGAACTGTGCTTCCTACACACACGGGCCATATCTAGTTCAACTCTGCTTAGGAAACTGACAAGAACAGTAGCTCCTCTTCAGTCTTATACACTGTACTTGCTGGGAATAGACGCATGTGCTATTTGCATTGTGTATGGCAATGGGAGCGCTATAGTGACTTTCCTTACCAGAAAACAACTCTTGCTCATAGGACCAGAAACTGCATGTGATTCCACTCCTTTTAGGACTGGGAAACAAACGCTAGCTCGCCTTACAAGAAACACACTCTGCTTTAGAGAAAAGAGCACTCTTCTACTCTACTGTGTTTCCTATGTGTTCCGAACAGTGAGCTTGCTCAGAACAAAAAAACTGTGCTTCCTACAAACATTGCCAAATCTAGTTCAAGTCTGCTTAGGAACCTGACAAGAACAGTAGATCCTCTTCAGTCCAATACACTGTGCTCCTGGGAACAGACAACAGTGCTATTTGTCCTGTGTATGGCAATGGCAGCGCAATAGTGACTCTTCTTTCCATAAAACAACTCTTGCACGTAGGACGAGAAACTGCATGTGATTCAACTCCATTTAGGACTGGGAAACAAACGCTAGCTCGCCTTCCAAAAACACACTCTGCTTTTGAGAAAAGAGCACTCTTCTACTCTACTGTGTTTCCTATGTGTTCCGAACAGTGAGCTTGCTCAGAACAAAAAAACTGTGCTTCCTACACACACGGCCATATCTAGCTCAAGTCTGCTTAGGAAACTGACAAGAACAGTAGCTCCTATTCAGTCTGATACACTGTACTTGCTGGGAACAGACGCGAGTGCTATTTGCACTGTATATGGCATTTGGAGCAACAGTGACTCTTCTTACCAGAAAACAACTCTTGCTCGTAGGACAAAAAACTGCATGTGACTCAACTCCATTTAGGACTGGGAAACAAACGCAAGCTCGCCTTACAAGAAACACACTCTGCTTTTAAGAAAAGTGCACTCTTCTACTCTACTGTGTTTCCTAAAGGGCCAGAACAGTGAGCTTGCTCAGAACATAAGAACTGTGCTTCCTACACACACGGGCCATATCTAGTTCAACTCTGCTTAGGAAACTGACAAGAACAGTAGCTCCTCTTCAGTCTTATACACTGTACTTGCTGGGAATAGACGCATGTGCTATTTGCATTGTGTATGGCAATGGGAGCGCTATAGTGACTTTCCTTACCAGAAAACAACTCTTGCTCATAGGACCAGAAACTGCATGTGATTCCACTCCTTTTAGGACTGGGAAACAAACGCTAGCTCGCCTTACAAGAAACACACTCTGCTTTAGAGAAAAGAGCACTCTTCTACTCTACTGTGTTTCCTATGTGTTCCGAACAGTGAGCTTGCTCAGAACAAAAAAACTGTGCTTCCTACAAACATTGCCAAATCTAGTTCAAGTCTGCTTAGGAACCTGACAAGAACAGTAGATCCTCTTCAGTCCAATACACTGTGCTCCTGGGAACAGACAACAGTGCTATTTGTCCTGTGTATGGCAATGGCAGCGCAATAGTGACTCTTCTTTCCATAAAACAACTCTTGCACGTAGGACGAGAAACTGCATGTGATTCAACTCCATTTAGGACTGGGAAACAAATGCTAGCTCACCTTACAAGAAACACACTATGCTTTTGAGAAAAGAGCACAATTCTACTCTACTGTGTTTCCTATGGGGTCCGAACAGTGAGCTTGCTCAGAAAAAAAGAACTGTGCTTCCTACACACACCGACCATATCTCGTTCAACTCTGCTTAGGAACCTGACAAGAACAGTAGATCCTCTTCAGTCCAATACACTGTACTTGCTGGGAACAGACGCCTTTGCTATTAGTCCTGTGTATGGCAATGGCAGCGCAATAGTGACCCTTCTTACCAGAAAACAACTCTTGCTTGTAGGACCAGAAACTGCATGTGATTCAACTCCATTTAGGACTGGGAAACAAACGCTAGCTCGCCTTACAAGAAACACACTCTGCTTTTGAGAAAAGAGCACTCTTCTACTCTACTGTGTTTCCTATGGGGTCCAAACAGTGAGCTTGCTCAGAACAAAAGAACTGTGCTTCCTACACACGGACCATATCTATATCAAGTCTGCTTAGGAAACTGACAAGAACAGTAGCTCCTCTTCAGTCCGATACACTGTACTTGCTGGGAACAGTCGCGAGTGCTATTTGCACTGTATATGGCATTTGGAGCACAACAGTGACTCTTCTTACCAGAAAACAACTCTTGCTCGTAGGACCAAAAACTGCATGTGACTCAACTCCATTTAGGACTGGGAAACAAACGCGAGCTCGCCTTACAAGAAACACACTCTGCTTTTAAGAAAAGTGCACTCTTCTACTCTACTGTGTTTCCTATAGGGCCAGAACAGTGAGCTTGCTCAGAACATAAGAACTGTGCTTCCTACACACATGGCCATATCTAGTTCAAGTCTGATTAGGAACCTGACAAGAACAGTAGATCCTCTTCAGTCCAATACACTGTATTGCTGGGAAAAGACGCCAGTGCTATTTGTCCTGTGTATGGCATTGGCAGTGCAATAGTGACTCTTCTTACCAGAAAACAGCTCTTGCTTGTAGGACCTGAAACTGCATGTGATTTAACTCCATTTAGGACTGGGAAACAAACGCTAGCTCGCCTTACAAGAAACACACTCTGCTTTTGAGAAAAGAGCACTCTTCTACACTACTGTGTCTATGGAGTCCAAACAGTGAGCTTGCTCATAACAAAAGAACTGTGCTTCCTACACACGCCGGATATATCTCGAACAACTCTGCTTAGGAAACTGACAAGAACAGTAGCTTCTCTTCAGTCCGATACACTGTACTTTCTGGGAACAGACGGGAGTGCTATTTGCTCTGTGTATGGCAATGGGAGCACAATAGTGACTTTCCTTACCAGAAAACAACTCTTGCTCATAGGACCAGAAACTGCATGTGATTCCACTCCATTTAGGACTGGGAAACAAACGCGAGCTCGCCTTACATGAAACACACTCTGCTTTTGAGAAAAGAGCACTCTTCTACTCTACTGTGTTTTCTATAGGGCCAGAACAGTGAGCTTGCTCAGAACAAAAGAACTGTGCTTCCTACACACACGGCCATATTTAGTTCAACTCTGCTTAGGAAACTGACAAGAACAGTAGCTCCTATTCAGTCCAATACACTGTAATTGCTGGGAACAGACGCGAGTTCTTTTTGCACTGTGTATTGCAATTGGAGCACAATAGTGACTCGTCTTACCAGAAAACAACTCTTGCTCGTAGGACAAAAAACTGCATGTGACTCAACTCCATTTAGGACTGGGAAACAAACGCTAGCTCGCCGTCCAAAAACACACTCTGCTTTTGAGAAAAGAGCACTCTTCTACTCTACTGTGTTTCCTATGTGTTCTGAACAGTGAGCTTGCTCAGAACAAAAAAACTCTGCTTCCTACACACACGGCCATATCTAGTTCAAGTCTGCTTAGGAAACTGACAAGAACAGTAGCTCCTATTCAGTACGAAACACTGTACTTGTTGGGAACAGACGCGAGTGCTATTTGCACTGTATATGGCATTTGGAGCGCAACAGTGACTCTTCTTACCAGAAAACAACTCTTGCTCGTAGGACAAAAAACTGCATGTGACTCAACTCCATTTAGGACTGGGAAACAAACGCTAGCTCGCCTTACATGAAACACACTCTGCTTTTGAGAAAAGAGCACTCTTCTACTCTACTGTTTTTCCTATGGGGTCCAAACAGTGAGCTTGCTCAGAAAAAAAGAACTGTGCTTCCTACACACACGGCCATATCTCGTTCAACTCTGCTTAGGAAACTGACAAGAACAGTAGCTCCTCTTCAGTCCAATACACTGTACTTGCTCGGAACAGACGCGAGTGCTATTTGCACTGTATATGACATTTGGAGAGCAACAGTGACTCTTCTTACCAGAAAACAACTCTTGCTCGTAGGACCAGAAACTGCATGTGATTCAACTCCATATAGGACTGGGAAACAAACGCTAGAGCCCCTTACAAGAAACACAATCTGCTTTTGAGAAAAGAGCACTCTACTTCTCTACTGTGTTTCCTATAGGGCCAGAACAGTGAGCTTGCTCAGAACAAAAGAACTGTGCTTCCTACACACACGGCCATATCTAGTTGAACTCTGCTTAGGAACCTGACAAGAACAGTAGATTCTCTTCAGTCCAATACACTGTACATGCTATGAACAGACGCGTGTGCTATTTGCCCTGTGTATGACAATGGGAGCACAATAGTGACTCTTCTTACCAGAAAACAACTCTTGCTCGTAGGACCAGAAACTGCATGTGATACAACTCCACTTAGGACTGGGAAACAAACACTAACTCGCCTTATAAGAAACACACTCTGATTTAGAGAAAAAAGCACTCTTCTACTCTATTGTGTTTCCTAGGAGGTCCGAACAGTGAACTTGCTCAGAACAAAAGAACTGTGCTTCCTACACACACGGCCATATCTAGTTCAATTCTGCTTAGGAACCTTACAAGAACAGTAGACCCTCTTCAGTCCAATACACTGTACTGCTGGGAACAGACAACAGTGCTATTTGTCCTGTGCATGGCAATGGCAGCGCAATAGTGACTCTTCTTACCATAAAACAACTCTTGCTCGTAGGACCAGAAACTGCATGTGATTCAACTCCATTTAGGACTGGGAAACAAACGCTAGCTCGCCTTACAAGAAACACACTCTGCTTTAGAGAAAAGAGCACTCTTCTACTCTACTGTGTTTCCTATAGGGCCAGAACAGTGAGCTTGCTCAGAACAAAAGAACTGTGCTTCCTACACACGCGGGACATATCTCGTTCACCTCTGCTGAGGAAACTGACAAGAACAGTAGCTCCTAATCAGTCCAATACACTGTACTTGAAGGGAACAGACGCGAGTACTATTTGCACTGTGTATGGCATTTGGAGTGCAATAGTGACTCTTCTTACCAGAAAACAACTGTTGATCATAGGACCAAAAACTGCATGTGACTCAACTCCATTTAGGACTGGGAAACAAACGCGAGCTCACCTTACAAGAAAAACACTCTGCTTTAGAGAAAAGAGCACTCTTCTACTCTACTGTGTTTCCTATGGGGTCCAAACAGTGAGCTTGCTCAGAACAAAAGAACTGTGCTTCCTACACACACGGGCCATATCTCGTTCAACTCTTCTCAGGAAACTGACAAGAACAGTAGCTCCTATTCAGTCCAATACACTGTAATTGCTGGGAACAGACGCGAGTTCTTTTTGCACTGTGTATTGCAATTGGAGCACAATAGTGACTCGTCTTACCAGAAAACAACTCTTGCTCGTAGGACAAAAAACTGCATGTGACTCAACTCCATTTAGGACTGGGAAACAAACGCTAGCTCGCCGTCCAAAAACACACTCTGCTTTTGAGAAAAGAGCACTCTTCTACTCTACTGTGTTTCCTATGTGTTCTGAACAGTGAGCTTGCTCAGAACAAAAAAACTATGCTTCCTACACACACGGCCATATCTAGTTCAAGTCTGCTTAGGAAACTGACAAGAACAGTAGCTCCTATTCAGTACTATACACTGTACTTGCTGGGAACAGACGCGAGTGCTATTTGCACTGTATATGGCATTTGGAGCGCAACAGTGACTCTTCTTACCAGAAAACATCTCTTGCTCGTAGGACAAAATACTGCCTGTGACTCAACTCCATTTAGGACTGGGAAACAAACGCTAGCTCGCCTTACATGAAACACACTCTGCTTTTGAGAAAAGAGCACTCTTCTACTCTACTGTTTTTCCTATGGGGTCCAAACAGTGAGCTTGCTCAGAAAAAAAGAACTGTGCTTCCTACATACACGGGCCATATCTAGTTCAACTCTGCTTAGGAAACTGACAAGAACAGTAGCTCCTCTTCAGTCCAATACACTGTACTTGCTCGGAACAGACGCGAGTGCTATTTGCACTGTATATGACATTTGGAGAGCAACAGTGACTCTTCTTACCAGAAAAAACTCTTGCTCGTAGGACCAGAAAATGCATGTGATTCAACTCCATATAGGACTGGGAAACAAACGCTAGAGCCCCTTACAAGAAACACAATCTGCTTTTGAGAAAAGAGCACTCTACTACTCTACTGTGTTTCCTATAGGGCCAGAACAGTGAGCTTGCTCAGAACAAAAGAACTGTGCTTCCTAAACACACGGCCATATCTAGTTGAACTCTGCTTAGGAACCTGACAAGAACAGTAGATCCTCTTCAGTCCAATACACTGTACATGCTATGAACAGACGCGTGTGCTATTTGCCCTGTGTATGACAATGGGAGCACAATAGTGACTCTTCTTACCAGAAAACAACTCTTGCTCGTAGGACCAGAATCTGCATGTGATACAACTCCACTTAGGACTGGGAAACAAACACTAACTCGCCTTACAAGAAACACACTCTGATTTAGAGAAAAAAGCACTCTTCTACTCTATTGTGTTTCCTAGGAGGTCCGAACAGTGAACTTGCTCAGAACAAAAGAACTGTGCTTCCTACACACACGGCCATATCTAGTTCAATTCTGCTTAGGAACCTGACAAGAACAGTAGACCCTCTTCAGTCCAATACACTGTACTGCTGGGAACAGACAATAGTGCTATTTGTCCTGTGTATGGCAATGGCAGCGCAATAGTGACTCTTCTTACCATAAAACAACTCTTGCTCGTAGGACCAGAAACTGCATGTGATTCAACTCCATTTAGGACTGCGAAACAAACGCTAGCTCGCCTTACAAGAAACACACTCTGCTTTAGAGAAAAGAGCACTCTTCTACTCTACTGTGTTTTCTATAGGGCCAGAACAGTGAGCTTGCTCAGAACAAAAGAACTGTGCTTCCTACACACACGGCCATATTTAGTTCAACTCTGCTTAGGAAACTGACAAGAACAGTAGCTCCTATTTAGTCCAATACACTGTAATTGCTGGGAACAGACGCGAGTTCTTTTTGCACTGTGTATTGCAATTGGAGCACAATAGTGACTCGTCTTACCAGAAAACAACTCTTGCTCGTAGGACAAAAAACTGCATGTGACTCAACTCCATTTAGGACTGGGAAACAAACGCTAGCTCGCCGTCCAAAAACACACTCTGCTTTTGAGAAAAGAGCACTCTTCTACTCTACTGTGTTTCCTATGTGTTCTGAACAGTGAGCTTGCTCAGAACAAAAAAACTCTGCTTCCTACACACACGGCCATATCTAGTTCAAGTCTGCTTAGGAAACTGACAAGAACAGTAGCTCCTATTCAGTACGATACACTGTACTTGCTGGGAACAGACGCGAGTGCTATTTGCACTGTATATGGCATTTGGAGCGCAACAGTGACTCTTCTTACCAGAAAACAACTCTTGCTCGTAGGACAAAAAACTGCATGTGACTCAACTCCATTTAGGACTGGGAAACAAACGCTAGCTCGCCTTACATGAAACACACTCTGCTTTTGAGAAAAGAGCACTCTTCTACTCTACTGTTTTTCCTATGGGGTCCAAACAGTGAGCTTGCTCAGAAAAAAAGAACTGTGCTTCCTACACACACGGGCCATATCTCGTTCAACTCTGCTTAGGAAACTGACAAGAACAGTAGCTCCTCTTCAGTCCAATACACTGTACTTGCTCGGAACAGACGCGAGTGCTATTTGCACTGTATATGACATTTGGAGCGCAACAGTGACTCTTCTTACCAGAAAACAACTCTTGCTCGTAGGACCAGAAACTGCATGTGATTCAACTCCATATAGGACTGGGAAACAAACGCTAGAGCCCCTTACAAGAAACACAATCTGCTTTTGAGGAAAGAGCACTCTACTACTCTACTGTGTTTCCTATAGGGCCAGAACAGTGAGCTTGCTCAGAACAAAAGAACTGTGCTTCCTACACACACGGCCATATCTAGTTGAACTCTGCTTAGGAACCTGACAAGAACAGTAGATTCTCTTCAGTCCAATACACTGTACATGCTATGAACAGACGCGTGTACTATTTGCCCTGTGTATGACAATGGGAGCACAATAGTGACTCTTCTTACCAGAAAACAACTCTTGCTCGTAGGACCAGAAACTGCATGTGATACAACTCCACTTAGGACTGGGAAACAAACACTAACTCGCCTTACAAGAAACACACTCTGATTTAGAGAAAAAAGCACTCTTCTACTCTATTGTGTTTCCTAGGAGGTCCGAACAGTGAACTTGCTCAGAACAAAAGAACTGTGCTTCCTACACACACGGCCATATCTAGTTCAATTCTGCTTAGGAACCTGACAAGAACAGTAGACCCTCTTCAGTCCAATACACTGTACTGCTGGGAACAGACAACAGTGCTATTTGTCCTGTGTATGGCAATGGCAGCGCAATAGTGACTCTTCTTACCATAAAACAACTCTTGCTCGTAGGACCAGAAACTGCATGTGATTCAACTCCATTTAGGACTGGGAAACAAACGCTAGCTCGCCTTACAAGAAACACACTCTGCTTTAGAGAAAAGAGCACTCTTCTACTCTACTGTGTTTCCTATAGGGCCAGAACAGTGAGCTTGCTCAGAACAAAAGAACTGTGCTTCCTACACACGCGGGACATATCTCGTTCACCTCTGCTTAGGAAACTGACAAGAACAGTAGCTCCTCTTCAGTCCGATACACTGTACTTGCTGGGTACAGACGTGAGTGCTATTTGCACTGTGTATGGCAATGGGAGCGCAATAGTGACTTTCCTTACCAGAAAACAACTCTTGGTCGTAGGACCAGAAACTGCATGTGATTCAACTTCATTTAGGACTGGGAAACAAACGCTAGCTCGCCTTACAAGAAACACAATCTGCTTTTGAGAAAAGAGCACTCTTCTACTCTACTGTGTTTCCTATAGGGCCAGAACAGTGAGCTTGCTCAGAACAAAAGAACTGTGATTCCTACACACACGGCCATATCTAGTTCAACTCTGCTGAGGAAACTGACAAGAACAGTAGGTCCTAATCAGTCCAATACACTGTACTTGAAGGGAACAGACGCGAGTACTATTTGCACTGTGTATGGCATTTGGAGTGCAATAGTGACTCTTCTTACCAGAAAACAACTCTTGATCATAGGACCAAAAACTGCATGTGACTCAACTCCATTTAGGACTGGGAAACAAACGCGAGCTCACCTTACAAGAAAAACACTCTGCTTTAGAGAAAAGAGCACTCTTCTACTCTACTGTGTTTCCTATGGGGTCCAAACAGTGAGCTTGCTCAGAACAAAAGAACTGTGCTTCCTACACACACGGGCCATATCTCGTTCAACTCTTCTCAGGAAACTGACAAGAACAGTAGCTCCTATTCAGTCCAATACACTGTAATTGCTGGGAACAGACGCGAGTTCTTTTTGCACTGTGTATTGCAATTGGAGCACAATAGTGACTCGTCTTACCAGAAAACAACTCTTGCTCGTAGGACAAAAAAACTGCATGTGACTCAACTCCATTTAGGACTGGGAAACAAACGCTAGCTCGCTGTCCAAAAACACACTCTGCTTTTGAGAAAAGAGCACTCTTCTACTCTACTGTGTTTCCTATGTGTTCTGAACAGTGAGCTTGCTCAGAAAAAAAAAACTCTGCTTCCTACACACACGGCCATATCTAGTTCAAGTCTGCTTAGGAAACTGACAAGAACAGTAGCTCCTATTCAGTACGATACACTGTACTTGCTGGGAACAGACGCGAGTGCTATTTGCACTGTATATGACATTTGGAGCGCAACAGTGACTCTTCTTACCAGAAAAAACTCTTGCTCGTAGGAACAGAAACTGCATATGACTCAACTCCATATAGGACTGGGAAACAAACGCTAGCTCCCCTTACAAGAAACACAATCTGCTTTTGAGAAAAGAGCACTCTACTACTCTACTGTGTTTCCTATAGGGCCAGAAGAGTGAGCTTGCTCAGAACAAAAGAACTGTGCTTCCTACACACACGGCCATATCTAGTTCAACTCTGCTTAGGAACCTGACAAGAACAGTAGATCCTCTTCAGTCCAATACACTGTACATGCTAGGAACAGACGCGTGTGCTATTTGCCCTGTGTATGACAATGGGAGCACAATAGTGACTCTTCTTACCAGAAAACAACTCTTGCTCGTAGGACCAGAAACTGCATGTGATTCAACTCCACTTAGGACTGGGAAACAAACACTAACTCGCCTTACAAGAAACACACTCTGATTTAGAGAAAAAAGCAATCTTCTACTCTATTGTGTTTCCTAAGAGGTCCGAACAGTGAACTTGCTCAGAACAAAAGAACTGTGCTTCCTACACACAAGGCCATATCTAGTTCAATTCTGCTTAGGAATCTGACAAGAACAGTAGATCCTCTTCAGTCCAATACACTGTACTGCTGGGAACAGACAACAGTGCTATTAGTCCAGTGTATGGCAATGGCAGCGCAATAGTGACTCTTCTTACCATAAAACAACTATTGCTCGTAGGACCAGAAACTGCATGTGATTACACGCCATTTAGGACTGGGAAACAAACGCTAGCTCGACTTACAAGAAACACACTCTGCTTTTGAGAAAAGAGCACTCTTCTACTCTACTGTGTTTCCTATAGGGCCAGAACAGTGAGCTAGCTCAGAACAAAAGAACTGTGCTTCCTACACACACGGCCATATCTAGTTCAAGTCTGCTTAGGAACCTGACAAGAACAGTAGATCCTCTTCCATCCAATACACTGTACTTGCTGGGAAAAGACGCCAGTGTTATTTGTCCTGTGTATGGCAATGGCAGCGCAATAGTGACTCTTCTTACCAGAAAACAACTCTTGCTTGCAGGACCAGAAACTGCATGAGATTCAACTCCATTTAGGACTGGGAAACAAACGCTAGCTCGCCCTACAAGAAACACACTCTGCTTTCGAGAAAAGAGCACTCTTCTACTCTACTGTGTTTCCTATGGGGTCCAAACAGTGAGCTTGCTCAGAACAAAAGAACTGTGCTTCCTACACACGGGACATATCTCGTTCACCTCTGCTTAGGAAACTGACAAGAACAGTAGCTCCTCTTCAGTCCGATACACTGTACTTGATGGGTACAGACGTGAGTGCTATTTGCACTGTGTATGGCAATGGGAGTGCAATAGTGACTTTCCTTACCAGAAAACAACTCTTGGTCGTAGGACCAGAAACTGATTGTGATTCAACTTAATTTAGGACTGGGAAACAAACGCTAGCTCGCCTTACAAGAAACACAATCTGCTTTTGAGAAAAGAGCACTCTACTACTCTACTGTGTTTCCTATAGGGCCAGAAGAGTGAGCTTGCTCAGAACAAAAGAACTGTGCTTCCTACACACACGGCCATATCTAGTTCAACTCTGCTGAGGAAACTGACAAGAACAGTAGCTCCTAATCAGTCCAATACACTGTACTTGAAGGGAACAGACGCGAGTACTATTTGCACTGTGTATGGCATTTGGAGTGCAATAGTGACTCTTCTTACCAGAAAACAACTCTTGATCGTAGGACCAAAAACTGCATGTGACTCAACTCCATTTAGGACTGGGAAACAAAGGCGGGCTCACCTTACAAGAAAAACACTCTGCTTTAGAGAAAAGAGCACTCTTCTACTCTACTGTGTTTCCTATGGGGTCCAAACAGTGAGCTTGCTCAGAACAAAAGAACTGTGCTTCCTACACACACGGGCCATATCTCGTTCAACTCTTCTTAGGAAACTGACAAGAACAGTAGCTCCTATTCAGTCCAATACACTGTAATTGCTGGGAACAGACGCGAGTTCTATTTGCACTGCGAATGGCAATTGGAGCACAATAGTGACTCGTCTTACCAGAAAACAACTCTTGCTCGTAGGACAAAAAACTGCATGTGACTCAACTCCATTTAGTACTGGGAAACAAACACTAGCTCGCCTTCCAAGAAACACACTCTGCTTTTGAGAAAAGAGCACTCTTCTACTCTACTGTTTCCAATGTGTTCCGAACAGTGAGCTTGCTCATAACAAAAAAACTGTGCTTCCAACAAACACGGCCATATCTAGTTCAAGTCTGCTTAGGAACCTGACAAGAACAGTAGATCCTCTTCAATCCGATACACTTTACTTGCTCGGAACATACGGGAGGGCTATTTGCACTGTGTATGGCAATGGGAGCGCAATAGTGACTTTCCTTACCAGAAAACAACTCTTGCTCGTAGGACCAGAAACTGCATGTGATTCAACTTCATTTAGGACTGGGAAACAAACGCTAGCTCGCCTTCCAAAAACACATTCTGCTTTTGAGAAAAGAGCACTCTTCTACTCTACTGTATTTCCTATGTGTTCCGAACAGTGAGCTTGCTCAGAACAAAAAAACTGTACTTCCTACACACACGGCCATATCTAGTTCAAGTCTGCTTAGGAAACTGACAAGAACAGTAGCTCCTATTCAGTCTGATACACTGTACTTGCTGGGAACAGACGCGAGTGCTATTTGCACTGTATATGGCATTTGGAGCGCAACAGTGACTCTTCTTACCAGAAAACAACTCTTGCTCATAGGACAAAAAACTGCATGTGACTCAACTCCATTTAGGACTTGGAAACAAACGCGAGCTCGCCTTACAAGAAACACACTCTGCTTTTAAGAAAAGTGCACTCTTCTACTCTACTGTGTTTCCTATAGGGCCAGAACAGTGAGTTTGCTCAGAACATAAGAACTGTGCTTTCTACACACACGGGCCATATCTAGTTCAACTCTGCTTAGGAAACTGACAAGAACAGTAGCTCCTTTTCAGTCTGATACACTGTACTTGCTGGGAACAGACGCATGTGCTATTTGCACTGTGTATGACAATGGGAGCGCTATAATGACTTTCCTTACCAGAAAACAACTCTTGCTCATAGGACCAGAAACTGTATGTGATTCCACTCAATTTAGGACTGGGAAACAAACGCTAGCTTGCCTTACAAGAAACACACTCTGCTTTAGAGAAAAGAGCACTCTTCTACTCTACTGTGTTTCCTATGGGGTCCAAACAGTGAGGTGCTCAGAACAAAAGAACTGTGCTTCCTACACACACGGGCCATATCTAGTTCAACTCTGCTTAGGAAACTGACAAGAACAGTAGCTCCTCTTCAGTCCAATACACTGTACTTGCTCGGAACAGACGCGAGTGCTATTTGCACTGTGTATGGCAATTGGAGCACAATAGTGACTCGTCTTACCAAAAAACAACTCTTGCTCGTAAGACAAAAAACTGCATGTGACTCAACTCCATTATGACTGGCAAACAAACACTAGCTCGCCTTCCAAGAAACACACTCTGCTTTTAAGAAAAGACCATCTTCTACTCTACTGTTTCCTATGTGTTCCGAACAGTGAGCTTGCTCAGAATAAAAAAACTGTGCTTCCTACAAACACGGCCACATCTAGTTCAAGTCTGCTTAGGAACCTGACAAGAACAGTAGCTCCTCTTCAGTCCGATACACTGTACTTGCTGGGAACAGACGGGAGGGCTATTTGCACTGTGTATGGCAATTTGAGCGCAATAGTGACTTTCCTTACCAGAAAACAACTCTTGCACGTAGGACCAGAAACTGCATGTGATTCAACTCCATTTAGGACTGGGAAACAAATGCTAGCTCGCCTTACATGAAACACACTCTGCTTTTGAGAAAAGAGCACTCTTCTACTCTACTGTGTTTCCTATGGTGTCCAAACAGTGAGCTTGCTCAGAAAAAAATAACTGTGCTTCCTACATACACGGGCCATATCTAGTTCAACTCTGCTTAGGAAACTGACAAGAACAGTAGCTCGTCTTCAGTCCAATACACTGTACTTGCTCGGAAGAGACGCCAGTGCTATTTGCACTGTGTATGGCAATTGGAGCACAATAGTGACTCGTCTTCCCAGAAAACAACTCTTCCTCGTAGGACAAAAAACTGCATGTGACTCAAATCCATTTAGGACTGGGAAACAAACGCTAGCTCGCCTTCCAAAAACACACTCTGCTTTTGAGAAAAGAGCACTCTTCTACTCTACTGTGTTTCTCATGTGTTCCGAACAGTGAGCTTGCTCAGAACAAAAAAACTGTGTTTCCTACACACACAGCCATATCTAGTTCAAGTCTGCTTAGGAAACTGACAAGAACAGTAGCTCCTATTCAGTCCCATACACTGTACTTGCTGGGAACAGACGCGAGTGCTATTTGCACTGTATATGACATTTGGAGCGCAACAGTGACTCTTCTTACCAGAAAAAACTCTTGCTCGTAGGAACAGAAACTGCATATGACTCAACTCCATATAGGACTGGGAAACAAACGCTAGCTCCCCTTACAAGAAACACAATCTGCTTTTGAGAAAAGAGCACTCTACTACTCTACTGTGTTTCCTATAGGGCCAGAACAGTGAGCTTGCTCAGAACAAAAGAACTGTGCTTCCTACACACAAGGCCATATCTAGTTCAACTCTGCTTAGGAACCTGACAAGAACAGTAGATCCTCTTCAGTCCAATACACTGTACATGCTAGGAACAGACGCGTGTGCTATTTGCCCTGTGTATGACAATGGGAGCACAATAGTGACTCTTCTTACCAGAAAACAACTCTTGCTCGTAGGACCAGAAACTGCATGTGATTCAACTCCACTTAGGACTGGGAAACAAACACTAACTCGCCTTACAAGAAACACACTCTGATTTAGAGAAAAAAGCAATCTTCTACTCTATTGTGTTTCCTAAGAGGTCCGAACAGTGAACTTGCTCAGAACAAAAGAACTGTGCTTCCTACACACACGGCCATATCTAGTTCAATTCTGCTTAGGAATCTGACAAGAACAGTAGATCCTCTTCAGTCCAATACACTGTACTGCTGGGAACAGACAACAGTGCTATTAGTCCAGTGTATGGCAATGGCAGCGCAATAGTGACTCTTCTTACCATAAAACAACTATTGCTCGTAGGACCAGAAACTGCATGTGATTACACGCCATTTAGGACTGGGAAACAAACGCTAGCTCGACTTTCAAGAAACACACTCTGCTTTTGAGAAAAGAGCACTCTTCTACTCTACTGTGTTTCCTATAGGTCCAGAACAGTGAGCTAGCTCAGAACAAAAGAACTGTGCTTCCTACACACACGGCCATATCTAGTTCAACTCTGCTTAGGAACCTGACAAGAACAGTAGATCCTCTTCAGTCCAATACACTGTACTTGCTGGGAAAAGATGCCAGTGTTATTTGTCCTGTTTATGGCAATGGCAGCGCAATAGTGACTCTTCTTACCAGAAAACAACTCTTGCTTGCAGGACCAGAAACTGCATGAGATTCAACTCCATTTAGGACTGGGAAACAAACGCTAGCTCGCCCTACAAGAAACACACTCTGCTTTCGAGAAAAGAGCACTCTTCTACTCTACTGTGTTTCCTATAAGGTCCAAACAGTGTGCTTGCTCAAAACAAAAGAACTGTGCTTCCTACACACGGGACATATCTCGTTCACCTCTGCTTAGGAAACTGACAAGAACAGTAGCTCCTCTTCAGTCCGATACACTGTACTTGATGGGTACAGACGTGAGTGCTATTTGCACTGTGTATGGCAATGGGAGTGCAATAGTGACTTTCCTTACCAGAAAACAACTCTTGGTCGTAGGACCAGAAACTGCATGTGATTCAACTTCATTTAGGACTGGGAAACAAACGCTAGCTCGCCTTACAAGAAACACAATCTGCTTTTGAGAAAAGAGCACTCTTCTACTCTACTGTGTTTCCTATAGGGCCAGAACAGTGAGCTTGCTCAGAACAAAAGAACTGTGCTTCCTACACACACGGCCATATCTAGTTCAACTCTGCTGAGGAAACTGACAAGAACAGTAGCTCCTAATCAGTCCAATACAATGTACTTGAAGGGAACAGACGCGAGTACTATTTGCACTGTGTATGGCATTTGGAGTGCAATAGTGACTCTTCTTACCAGAAAACAACTCTTGATCGTAGGACCAAAAACTGCATGTGACTCAACTCCATTTAGGACTGGGAAACAAACGCGAGCTCACCTTATAAGAAAAACACTCTGCTTTAGAGAAAAGAGCACTCTTCTACTCTACTGTGTTTCCTATGGGGTCCAAACAGTGAGCTTGCTCAGAACAAAAGAACTGTGCTTCCTACACACACGGGCCATATCTCGTTCAACTCTTCTTAGGAAACTGACAAGAACAGTAGCTCCTATTCAGTCCAATACACTGTACTTGCTGGGAACAGACGCGAGTTCTATTTGCACTG
Source organism: Peromyscus eremicus (assembly GCF_949786415.1). Lineage (NCBI taxonomy): Eukaryota > Metazoa > Chordata > Mammalia > Rodentia > Cricetidae > Peromyscus > Peromyscus eremicus. The sequence continues at coordinate 430,271 of NW_026734431.1, forward strand.
CGAATGGCAATTGGAGCACAATAGTGACTCGTCTTACCAGAAAACAACTCTTGCTCGTAGGACAAAAAACTGCATGTGACTCAACTCCATTTAGTACTGGGAAACAAACACTAGCTCGCCTTCCAAGAAACACACTCTGCTTTTGAGAAAAGAGCACTCTTCTACTCTACTGTTTCCAATGTGTTCCGAACAGTGAGCTTGCTCATAACAAAAAAACTGTGCTTCCAACAAACACGGCCATATCTAGTTCAAGTCTGCTTAGGAACCTGACAAGAACAGTAGATCCTCTTCAATCCGATACACTTTACTTGCTCGGAACATACGGGAGGGCTATTTGCACTGTGTATGGCAATGGGAGCGCAATAGTGACTTTCCTTACCAGAAAACAACTCTTGCTCGTAGGACCAGAAACTGCATGTGATTCAACTTCATTTAGGACTGGGAAACAAACGCTAGCTCGCCTTCCAAAAACACATTCTGCTTTTGAGAAAAGAGCACTCTTCTACTCTACTGTATTTCCTATGTGTTCCGAACAGTGAGCTTGCTCAGAACAAAAAAACTGTACTTCCTACACACACGGCCATATCTAGTTCAAGTCTGCTTAGGAAACTGACAAGAACAGTAGCTCCTATTCAGTCTGATACACTGTACTTGCTGGGAACAGACGCGAGTGCTATTTGCACTGTATATGGCATTTGGAGCGCAACAGTGACTCTTCTTACCAGAAAACAACTCTTGCTCATAGGACAAAAAACTGCATGTGACTCAACTCCATTTAGGACTTGGAAACAAACGCGAGCTCGCCTTACAAGAAACACACTCTGCTTTTAAGAAAAGTGCACTCTTCTACTCTACTGTGTTTCCTATAGGGCCAGAACAGTGAGTTTGCTCAGAACATAAGAACTGTGCTTTCTACACACACGGGCCATATCTAGTTCAACTCTGCTTAGGAAACTGACAAGAACAGTAGCTCCTTTTCAGTCTGATACACTGTACTTGCTGGGAACAGACGCATGTGCTATTTGCACTGTGTATGACAATGGGAGCACTATAATGACTTTCCTTACCAGAAAACAACTCTTGCTCATAGGACCAGAAACTGTATGTGATTCCACTCAATTTAGGACTGGGAAACAAACGCTAGCTTGCCTTACAAGAAACACACTCTGCTTTAGAGAAAAGAGCACTCTTCTACTCTACTGTGTTTCCTATGGGGTCCAAACAGTGAGGTGCTCAGAACAAAAGAACTGTGCTTCCTACACACACGGGCCATATCTAGTTCAACTCTGCTTAGGAAACTGACAAGAACAGTAGCTCCTCTTCAGTCCAATACACTGTACTTGCTCGGAACAGACGCGAGTGCTATTTGCACTGTGTATGGCAATTGGAGCACAATAGTGACTCGTCTTACCAAAAAACAACTCTTGCTCGTAAGACAAAAAACTGCATGTGACTCAACTCCATTATGACTGGCAAACAAACACTAGCTCGCCTTCCAAGAAACACACTCTGCTTTTGAGAAAAGACCATCTTCTACTCTACTGTTTCCTATGTGTTCCGAACAGTGAGCTTGCTCAGAATAAAAAAACTGTGCTTCCTACAAACACGGCCACATCTAGTTCAAGTCTGCTTAGGAACCTGACAAGAACAGTAGCTCCTCTTCAGTCCGATACACTGTACTTGCTGGGAACAGACGGGAGGGCTATTTGCACTGTGTATGGCAATTTGAGCGCAATAGTGACTTTCCTTACCAGAAAACAACTCTTGCACGTAGGACCAGAAACTGCATGTGATTCAACTCCATTTAGGACTGGGAAACAAATGCTAGCTCGCCTTACATGAAACACACTCTGCTTTTGAGAAAAGAGCACTCTTCTACTCTACTGTGTTTCCTATGGTGTCCAAACAGTGAGCTTGCTCAGAAAAAAATAACTGTGCTTCCTACATACACGGGCCATATCTAGTTCAACTCTGCTTAGGAAACTGACAAGAACAGTAGCTCGTCTTCAGTCCAATACACTGTACTTGCTCGGAAGAGACGCGAGTGCTATTTGCACTGTGTATGGCAATTGGAGCACAATAGTGACTCGTCTTCCCAGAAAACAACTCTTCCTCGTAGGACAAAAAACTGCATGTGACTCAAATCCATTTAGGACT